>NC_142938.1:59708498-59728498 GCF_046866305.1 Octopus bimaculoides | reverse complement strand
CACACACACACACACACACGCACACACACACACACACACACACACCCTACTTACAAAATGCTTCCATGTGTTTAATCGGACAATCTATTTCCAGGTCTGGTACATATCTATCCATAAGGTGTTGTCGAAAGGCTTTTTCTTTCCTTTTTGTTATACACCCTTCCAGGGCGTCACGAATGTACGTAACCCAATACCAAGAGGAAAAAAATAATAATATCCCTCGATTTCATTTATCACCGTGCCGATACATTTCGATTGGTTTTTAGGTATAAAGTGCTATTTTTTTTTTCTTACAGTACAATCTACACCGAAAAGGACTTTCCCTGGGCGAAATACCGTAGCCTAAAACCGTTTAAATAAAGCACATGCATTATATTGGGTTGTCCAGAAAGTTCATGCCGATTTATAGTAGCTTACCTTTCAACTTATTTTAGAAAATGGTTGAGTCCATAAAATAGGATTTGACTACACCGCCATGTAGAACACAGTTTAAGCTATCTCTTCGTTGAAGAAGGTTTATGTTCCTATAAGCTGTGTTAATTTTGTAACCCTTTGAAATGGAAGATAAAATGTTAATTTTCGTCACTTGATGCTTTTCTTACAAGCAACCGAAGAAATATGCTCAGTTTACGGTGATGTTTTCTCTATCCAAAAGACCTGTACGGAAGTGGTTTGCAATATTCCGAGCTGGAGATTGTAGCCTTATTGATAAAGAACGATCAGGCAGAGCATCCACTACAAATGATGACCAAATCAAGTCATTAATTGATAATAACAAGCATAGCACAACCAGAGAATTGGCAGAAAGCCTCGACCTATAAAAATCCGTCGTTCACGAGTACCTGGTGAAGCTTGGGTACACAAATCACTACGATGTTTGGGTACCACATGAGTTGAGTGAGAAGAACCTTTTGGAAAATCGGCACGAACTTTCCAGACAACCCAATATAACCTCAATAATATTTATTTTATTAGAGTTACTGCTAACTCAACATGAGATTTTGTTTTACGTGTGAGGTGGACTTGGACATCCGTAGATATGTTTACCATATTTGCCTATATATTAGATCAGCAGGCTGGATTTCTTTTCAGATTTATTCGAATATGCCACGGAGGATATGAAATAGCAACGAAATATCAATAATTGTCGTGTCCTTTTATGTATAGTTCGATTGGTTTCGCTTGGTTTTGAGTCTATACTATACGCTTAGCACTCTAAGTCTTAGAGAGACAATTCCGGAACGAAATACTGCAATGTAAATGCACATACATTACATATGTATTATTATTACCCTTGCTTCTAACTCCTAATTGAATTTGATATTTCTGTAGAGACACACACACAAACACACACACAGACACACACACATCATACACACACATACACACACACGCACACACACACTCACACACACAGACTTACAAAGAAGGGGTTTAGTTCACTGATGGTTATAGTACTACTGCGTAAGTACTATAATTTGTCATCCGTTAGGTTCCACGTTCACAGCTGAGGCTAAAGGAAGGATTCGGAGTCAGTAGGCATTTATTAAATTAAAAGGAAGAAAAAAATCAAAGCAAGATGAATACCTCTAAATATTTCAACAATTAGATATTCTAAATCACCCGAGACACACGCCCTGCCTCGGTCTTGTTTTCTTTTTCAATATATATATATATATATATATATATATATATACATATATATATATATATATATATATATATATATATATATATATATATATATATATATATATATATATATATATATATATATATATATATATATATATATATATATATGTATATATATATATTGTTGTGTCTGGGGAGAGTCATGTACTTTAGTGCCTTATTATTCAAATTTATTTTCCTAAAATTTTCGTTGCGTCTTGCAATCTTTTCAATAGTGTTGAGTGTGATGAATAATAAGGCACTACAAGAAATGACTCACCCCAGCCACAACAAAATATGCTTCGACACACAAACTCACATAAACAATCTTGCAAACCAAACCCAAAAACGACAGCGTGCGATGGGTAAATTGTCGTCATTTCCTATGTTTGATATGGCGCATACGCATTGCTTGTTTTCGATTTTGTCGACTACAGAGTACAGCAGGGTTTGTTGGGCACCGTCTTTGAGGAAAACAGCACCACGACGCAAATTACACTATCAGAAATTTGGAAACGACATGATGCACTGTTTGGCATTCGTGCCGGAAATTCCAATACGAACATCTCAGTGTGTTTGGTGCCAATCTGTGGAGAGTGCAGAGGATTCAGAAGGAGTTGGATCATTCTAATGGTGATTCCGAAGATGTTTGGATCGATCACCGGTGATGGTGGCGTTATGCCACCATTCATCTTCCCACATGCTCAACTCAGAGGCCTACGTCAAGTGAGTGGAGTAGTTGGTACTGCTCTGAGTCCAGAGGGTGGCTGCTGGAAGACCCGATGTCTGGTAACAGGACTTTGCACCATGCCACACAATCAGGAGAACATAATCATGGCTGTCATACAATTTCTGCGACCACATCACACCTAACATCTGGCCACCCAACTCCCCAGACGGCAATGCCCATTATTATCATGTGTGGGTCACAGTTAAGAGAGAGACAAAGACAATTTGTAAGACCAAAGATAAATTGAAGACAAGGATTATGGCAGCATTCACCAACTTAAGCAAGGAGGCCGTCTAGAAGTGTTCTGGGAGATTCCGAATTCGTCTGGAGGCCTTGGTTGAAACCAATGGCGATCTTATTGAATAAGTTTCCTCTTTAGTATTTCAAGATATTTTTATGCAACTTTGGTAAATATATCTGTTAAAATGAGATGTCAACGTTATTTTCATTTTTGCGTTATTTAGACAATTTGTTCATCGTACCCCGTAAATGTATGTATGTACGTACGTATGTATGTATGTATGTATGTATGTACGTATGTATGTATGTATGTATGTATGAATAAATGTATGCATGTATTATGATGTATGTATGTATGTATGTATGTATGTATGTATGCATGCATGCATCTATATATGCATATCAAGTATTACATATGTACAACACAAGAAAATGAGAACGTTAACAGAAATATAACAAACGGAAAATTTGTTATATAGAACACGACAAATTCTCAGCTGACTTCTCATCAGTCCAAGAGATCACCATACTTTTGTGTATTTAGCATTGATACCATTCCATCTTTGCAATGCCATGTATGTATGCATGTATGTACGTACGTACGTACGTATGTATGTATGTATGTATGTATGTATGTATGTATGCATGCATGCATGTATGTATGTATGCATGTATGTACGTACATATGTTGTCCATTTAAACGTGGAGGTTGTTAGAACAAACTATACTGTAGTATATTATATATATATGTAGATATATAAATATATATATATATATATATATATATATATATATATATATAAATATATATATATATATATATATATATATATACATATATATATATATATATATATATATATATACATATATATATATACACATATGTATATACGTACAGATATATACATACATATATATATATATATATATATATATATATATATATATATATATATATATATATATATATATATATATATACATACACACACATATATATCTACCTGGGCATATACATGTATGTGTGAATAAATACGTATATAACACGTATATGTATATATGAATTTTGCCTCTCTCCCCCTCTCTCTCTCTCTCTCTCTCTCTGCGAATATACACCAGATATTTTGATAGTTTTGTGATATTTATACAGTTGTAAGATTATATAGATATTCACTCGTGAATATATACTCACAGCCACACAGATAGGCACGTATTACACGCACGTCCGTCGTGTGTATGTGTGTGTGTGTGTGTGTGTGTGCAGCCCGCTTTAAAGGAGTTTCCGTCCACCGGATTGCACTGTCAGCGAATTAATCTACCTAGAGTGCTCCCGAGTGCGACAAGGCTTAATAAACAACCATGCGTGACATCATAAACACGTTGTGTATATATATATATATATATATATATATATATATATATATATATATATATATATATATATATATATATATATATATATATATATATATATATATATATATATATATATATATATATATAATCATTTAAGGAATGAGTAAGTGATTTCCCTCCCTGCGTGTGGCATTTCAATTTATTTTCTTTTTATTTTCTCTTCGTGCACACTGAAGTAATGAACAATGAAACATCCATTTTGATTGCCCTAATTCATTCAAATGAAATATTTGTATGTGTACACCTACACATACACACACACACACACACACAAACAAATATACACATATGCACACACGCTCGCACTAACGCACACATGCACTGTCATATCACAAATCTATATATGTATGTATGTATGTATGTATCTATCTATCTATCTATCTATCTATATATATATATATATATATATATATATATATATATATATATATATATATACATATATATATATATATATACAAACAATATATGAGTATAGGCATATATATGTACATGTATGTACATACCTTCATCTACATGTACATATAGATACATATCTGGGTACATGACGTTGCAAAAGAACATGGACAAAATGATAAACAAGGTACAACAAACAAGCAGGCCACATAGAGAACATATCCTTCATCATATATATATATATATATATATAATAGAAAAATGTCACAAAATTAAAATAGAAACTACACGTGGACATGTAAGAAGACGTGTAAAGTAAGAAGAAAAATAAGCGAAACTACATATTCGAAATCAAAAGAAGTAAAGGTTATTTATGAAAAGTAATGATACATATATGCAATTAGATGAACTGAAGTAGGAATAAAAGTACGAAAAGTCATTTTTGTGAATTGTTAAAGAGATTCAAAGGCATACCGGTTTCGTAAAATTACTGATCACTGCTTTGAATGCTCACCGATTACCGAACGGTGTCGTGTCTATTAGTCTCTGAGTAAAAAGATTATGTGTAAGGGAGGTAAGTAGTTCTGGATTTGATGTGCAATTAGGGTAGATATAAATATGTAATGAGAATGGTTTATGGGATGTATGGGGTTTGTGGTATTAATTGAAACGTTAGCAGTGTTCTGTACTAAGCTATGTGTTCATTTTGAGTTGTGGAAGATATTTATTGATGAAAGTTGCCTCTTTATTCATTCTTTGCTGTACTGAGGTGTTCTGTGAACATTGATAGAAGAGGAAAATTAGGAAATTAGGATTCATGTTCCTAGCACACATTTTTATGTGTTTACTGACCTGTATCTGTCTGTATTGTGGGTGGCGGATTTGTTTTTTGTTTTTTTTTGTGGTTCTTCGGCGGAGTGATATTCCTGTTTGACCAATATAATGATGACAACATGATGATGATGATGATCACCATCATCATCATCATCATCATCATCATTATTATTATTATTATTATTATTATTATTATTATTATTATTATTATTTTTATTATTATTATTATTATTATTATTGAGTGTGAGAACTCCACAGCCAATGAAAGTGACACTGGAGTAAAGTATACGAAGCCCAATATACCTACCCTGACTACCCGTCTGATAATATTGCACCAGGCACATGCATCGCAACCCTATGTGCACGACAATTTCCTCATCCCCAAAATTTCAGGCCCTGTGCCTATAGTCGATCTTATATGAAGATAAACAACACATGACCTTACAGGTGGGACCCAGTTAGAATGTTCTTCACGTCAAATAGTCTATCCCGCTCAAAAGACACCTGAATAAGGTTTGTTTAAGGATCATGAACAAAACAATCCATGCTTCCAGAGGTGAATTATTCAAACTCCCAAAAATTTCTCTCAACACATGGCTATGATGTTCACTCACTACTTCTGCTCGTGATCAGAGATGCATGTATCGTCAGCCTCCAAGGAACATTACAATTATAATAATTATTATTTTTGTTGTTGATGCTGTTGTTTTTATTATTATTGTTTGTGTTGTTGCTATTATTATTATTATCATTATTATTATTATTATTATTATTATTATTATTATTATTATTATTATTATTATTATTATTATTATCATTCAGTAGTTTTATTTTTATAACGTACTTTCACTTCACTACCGAGCGCAGCTCTGTGCGCCTTGGGTATGTGCTGTGGTTTGCTGTGGTGCTCTTATATTTACTGTATTGAAAGTGTTTTGCGTAGAATGTGTGCAGTACCCAGTAGTGCAATTTTCTGTATGTTATATATATTTGTAAGTCCTGGTGTTTTTGTTATGTATTTGTCTGAATATTTTTTTATTATACCTAAGGCACCTACTATGATAGGAATTGTTTCTGTTTTTAGATTCCACATTCGAGTTATCTCTATTTCCAGGTCTTTGTATTTTGAAAGTTTTTCCATTTCTTTTAGAGAAACGTTGTCATCTGCTGGTATTGAAACATCAATTAGAAGGCATTTTTTTCCTTCATGATCTTTGACAACTATATCTGGTCTATTTGCTATTATTATTATTATTATTATTATTATTATTATTATTATTATTATTATTATTATTATTATTATTATTATCATTATTATTATTATTATTATTGTTGTTGTTGTTGTTGTTGAGGCGGTGAGCTGATAGTATCATTGATACGACGGGCGAAATGCCTAGAGATATCTGCTATGTCACTACAATCTGTGTTCAAATCCCACCGAGGTGTCTGTCTTTCATCGTTTCGGTGTTGATTATATTAAGTACTCGTCACGTACCGGTGTCGATGTGATCAAGCTTCCCCATCCCCAAAATTTCAGGCCTTGTACCTATAGTCGAAAATATTATTATTATTATTATTATTATTATTATTATTATTATTATTATTATTATTATTATTATTATTATTATTATTACTATTATCATTATTATCATTATTATTATTATTATTATTATAATTATTATTATTATTAATATTATTATTATTATAATTATTATTATTATTATCATTATTATTATTATTATTATTATAATTATTATTATTATTATTATTATCATTATTATCATTATCATTATTATTATTATCGTTATTATTATTATTATTATTATTATTTTTTTCGATGCTGTTGCTGCTCTTGTTGTTATCGTTGTGCTGTTGTCGATATTTTCCTCATTTTTCATTTCGAATCTTACTATTAGTGACATTCATGCTAAATCTCACCATTTCATATCTGTTTCAATTTTTAATTTCTATTCTATTTTATTGAAACTTTACTATTTTCCTTTCTACTATTGTTGTTTAAAATTATCTAACCCTTATTGATGCTTTTCGTATTTCAAAGATTTTATTTTCTATTCCAGTTGTACAGATTTTCCTTCTTTTATTTCCCTGTCTACTCTCCTCTCCAACATAGACTATTACCTTCCCTTAATAATCATTTTCCCTGCTCTTCCTCTCGTTCATTGTTGTGTAATTTTGTATTGTTGACTTTTTACTATTATATTCTTTTCTCAATATCTTTATTTTGTCTGTTTCTCATTCTTGATAATCTTCCTGTGGTTTCGTATCATTTTACCAACTACTTGTTTGTAATTTTCCTTCATTTTCTATCCTATTTATCTTGATTTTCTCCCTTTATTCTGCAATATAATATATTTTTTTCCTTTCCATCTACATAAATTCCCTTTAATCTTAATCTATTTTCATTACTTATTTCTTCATCTATTTTTTCAACTTATCTTCCTCTAGCTCGCCTTAATTATTTAACGCTAATTTATTATTATTTTCTCGACATTTTCCAGCTTTTTCTTCGAGTGCATAGACCTTTTTTTGTCTAGTCTTTCAATCTTTCAGTAATATTAATCATTCTTCTCCTTCTGTATCCTTTCTTCATCCATTCGTATATTACGTGAATGAATAATGTATCAGATGGTCGAGCATTATGTTGCCATCTTATTTTCTTGTTTTTGTAAGTGAGTTTCATTTTTCTACAAAGTACAGATCAATGTTTGTGTGTGTTTGTGTGTGTGTATGTGTGTACACGCGTGAGTGTGTGTGTGAAAGAATGAGTATATATATATATATATATATATATATATATATATATATATATATATATATATATATATATATATATATATATATATATATATATATATATATATATATATATATATATAAGTCCATGTTCCTAGAAGACATTAACTTGCTCTCTGACACTCAAAATGGCTTCCACTCGGGATGAAGGTACCTTACACATCTGCAAGATTATGACTTAGTGGTGAAACAGCTAATGGATCGCTCAAATGTGGAAGTGATATTTCTCGATTTTACAACGCCCTTTCATAAGGTTGATGACAGGGTTATATGTCACAAGCTACAGAGACTCGGCATAGTTGGAAAGCTAGGAGAGTGGCTACCAAACTTCTTAAAAACTACAGTAGCTAGGCTGTTGCAGCCAATGAGCCGCTCTCAAAGAAAGCACTTATAGCTATTAGAGTACTTCAGGAAACTTATCTTGGGCCCCCAGTTACAAATACAGCTGCACCTTTTAGCTCTAATATAGAAAAAAATAGTACAAGGAGTCAAAGATGATTTCGATGTTAATCTTCTGCAGAAAGACCTCGATACAACATATAGTTGGGTCACATAAAACCTCATGCAATTTGATGAATAAAAATTCCAAGCCTTCCGCTATCAGAAATTTTGAGGTAACATACCGTGGCAATGACACTTTAGATAAAAAGGAGAGGTAATCCCTGAGTCAAATACAAAACATGATCTGGGGATATATATATGAGCAACGAAGCCTCGTTTCAAGTCCATATCATTGAGGTGGAGGCAATGTGTATGCGAATGTCCGGATCAATTTAGAAAAGTTTCAGAACAAAGGACAAGGAAACTATACCGAAGAACATTTGTCCTCAGCCATCTGGAAAAGTGCTCTCAAATGTGATCGATCAGCAATATCAGCTTAATAGCTGAATGTGAAGAAGTTCAGCAGTGCTACACCACACAGTTTGCATCAATGAAACAGCTGGGCAAAGGCGAGACGAGAGAGATATGCAGTGATGTATATATGGTAGATAACTAGAAGGCTTGACACCAAACATTGCCGTCGAACGTAATACCAGCCTTGAAACTGGACCTCACTGCTTTGTTCCAAAATTACTATACAACCTGTCTACAAAGAGGACTAAGAATTGCAATAGCGTGGGATTTCAAAGATTCATAGGTATTTATGCGCTTGTCAAAAATCTGAAGGATCTGTATGAGGTTGGCGTTGATGTTTTCAAGAAACAACTGGGCTTTCTGGTGAGGAAAGTCCAATGTGAACCGACATCACAAAAGGAAATTCAAAAGACGGCAACAGTATGAAACTCCCTCGTTCATCAAAAGTCGATCACAAACGTTCAACCATTAAAGAAGCGATAATACTGGTGGTGCACCAGTACTATCACACACACACAACAACAACATAAACACACACACAGACGCGCGCACACAGACGCGCGCACACAGACGCGCGCACACACCCGCGCACATATGTATATATATATATATGTATATATATATATATATATATCATTCATTGTGTTTGTGGCAAACATTTGCACATACGTGCTACTAGGGTTTCCTAGGATTGTGGTTGGTCCTATACAAGCCATCACCAGAGAAAAGAAATTCTCTCTTGTAGTAGACTAACGGCAATAATATTGACTGTCAGGACCTTATATATCGAAACCAATGGGATAATCCATTATAAATACCTGCATTGTGTACAGTTCTGCGTACTAAATTCCAATCCCAAATAGAACCATGCTGTTGCTCTCTGGTTTGAAACCCGAAACCACGTCATTGCCATACAGTCATGGTTTTACCTATATAAATCGAGAGAAGTAAGAATTTGAAAATACTCCATTACGAAATGAAAGCACATTCTTATGTTGTATGATAATTTTATTTCTTCTATTTCCGTACGTCAGTTTAAATAATACCACGAAAACCTTAATTACAATACACGACACATATACAGGAAATAACCTCATTACTTTATAGAACGAAATAATCATGCAATGTTTTGTGTCTTTTGTATTTCGTCTTTACTAAAGCCTGAATAACAGATTTAAAACCTCTTTTGTCTCGTCTATACACTGTATTAGAGACCTTGAAGATGTAAAGTGAAGAGATAGTCACGTTTTTGTTTCAAAGCGTGAAATAAGATAGAAAAATAACAAGATCAGCATTCAGCGCAAGCGCTAGTAGGAAAAAGGAATAAATAACATATATATGGATATAAGGTGAATAAGAAACCTACTACTATTACTACTACTACTACTACTACTACTACTACTACTACTACTACTACTACTACTACTACTACCACCACCACCACCACCACAACTACTACTACTACTACTACTACTACTACTACTACTACTACTACTACTACTTCAAAATACCCCCGTCACCATCATCATTACTACAACTACTACGACTACTAACAAAAACAACAATAATAATCTGTTGTGTGTATATTAAATAACAAAGATAATGATTTTTTAATAATAATAATAATAATGATAATAATAATAATAATAATAATAATAATAATAATAATAATAATAAGAAGAAGAAGAAGAAGAAGAAGAAGAAGAAGAAGAAGAAGAAGAAGAAGAAGAAGAATTGGAGGAGAAGGAGGGGAGGAGGAGCAGTAGGAGGTGGAGGAGGAGAAGAAAATACAACATGAATGATGCTTCAACATCTCTATTAACAAGAAAAGAAAGCAACACCAGCATGAATCCAAACACATGACAGTATGAAAACTAGTAATGAAACTGAATATCAATTAAAGCAGAAATATACATGAGGAAAAGACATAAAAGTAAAAGATAGAGTAATAATTTAGCTTAACCAATGATAGTAAAATGAACAAACTATAGAGAATAATGAAAAAAAAAATTTACATAATTATACAAAAATCAGGATAAAATAGTAATAATAAGAACAGAACAATGCGCTGATTATTTTGGCAAGAAATAATTGTGCATTATAATATATTATATAATGTATGAAATTATAATGGAGTAATGAGAAAAATCGACTGAAAATGCGCTTTGTATGCATACATACATGCATAGATATTTTAGTTATAGATGGCAAAAAGGCGGCGAGCTGGCAGAAACGCTAGCACGCCGGGCGAAGTGCTTTGCAGTATTTCGTTTGCCGTTACGTTCTGAGTTCAAAATCCGCCGTGGTTGACTTTGACTTTTATCCTCTGGGGATAGATAAATTAAGCACCAGTTACACACTGGAGTCGATGTAATCGACTTAATCCCTTTGTATGTCCTTGTTTAGCCCCTTGTGCGTAATAAAGAAATAAGTAACGCTTGCACGCCGGGCGAAATGCTTAGCGGTATTTCGTCTGTCGCTACCCTCTGAGTTCAAATTCTGCCGTGGTCGACTTTGCCTTTCATCCTTTTGGGGTAGATAAATTAAGTACCAGCTACGCACTGGCGTCGATGTAATCGACTTAATCCCCTTGTCTGTACTTCTTTGTCCCTTCTATGTTTAGCCCCTTGTGGGTAATAAAGAAATAAGTAACGTTAGCACGCCGGGTGAAATGCTTAGCGGTGTTTCGTCTGTCTTTACATTCTGAGTTCAATTTCCACCGTGGGCGACTTTGACTTTCGTCCTTTCGGGGTCGATAAATTAAGTACTAGTTGCGTACTGGGATTGATCTAATCGACTGGCCCCCTCCTCCAAAATTTCGGTCCCTGTGCCTAGAATAGAAAAGATATAGAATTCAAATATACGAAGAAATTCACAATCTAGCATATCTTTTATCCGGTATCTCCTATCTCGTATTAGTTTCAGCTCTAGAGATGTGGCCACGTTGGCGCATCGCTGTCATCTTTGCCGCACTTTGCTACTCGTCTATGTGGCATTTGGTGAATGAGGGAATTTGATGCTGTTACCCACATCTACGTTTCTTTCTGGGAGATAGGTTCAACCGGAACTCTTGACAGGATGAGATCCTGTTCTATTTCGAAGACGCCTGTAATCATTCCATATAAGTCTCTTGAACTTTTTCGGAGGATATTGAAGACGTGTGAAATGAAACGATTATAGGTGAATGATTACATTTAAAGGGGGAAATCGGTAAGTAATACATACATGCATGTGTGGTTACGTGGTTAGACATTTTCTTCCCAACCACATTAGTCCTAGTTCATTTCCCCTGCAGGGCTCCTTGGGCAAGCTTTTTCTACTACAGCATCGAGCCAACCAAAAATATGTGGTCTATGGAAACTGAACAAGATCGTGATGCGCACGCGCGCACATTCAAACAGACACACACACACATGTGTACATATATATACATGTATGTATATATCTAAAATTCTGTATCTTTGCGTTTGTGATTGTCCCTCACCGTTTGATAACCGGTGTTGGTTTGTTTACATCCCTGTTTCCCAGCGATCCAGTAAGGATACTGATTGTACAAGACTTTTAAAAAGAGAGTATTGGAGTCAATTTGTTCGATTAAGTATGTCAAGGTTGGACCCCAGTATGGCCATAGTCCAATGACTGAAGCAAGACAAAGATGACCAATAAAGGAATGCTTTTACTTGCTTCAAGCCTTAGATTGCGGACATAATGTGACACAACTTCAAAGGATTCAGGCGAACAAATCGATCCCCGTAATGATATATATTTCAAAACCTCGTGCGGGGCCGTACACACTAACACCGGTTGTCAAGTGGTGGTGGGGTACAAACGGACACACACACACACATACATTTGCTTCCCTCTACGAAATGCAATCAGGTTTTGGTCAGCACGAGATTATAGTAGAAAACACTTGCTCATGGTACCACGCTGTGGAACTGAAACATGGAATCACGTGGTTGAGGAACAAACTTCATGCCCCACAGCTAGGCCTGCGCATATATCTTATATAATTCAAATATGCTAATAAAGAAATATATACATCATGCAAAAGTACATTACCAAGAGCCATTTGCTTAACATTACGTTAAGAGCACCATGTATAATTTTGTCATTGTTCCCGTGAGCCGTCAATCAGAAACACCAATAGATGTTTACAGAAATATAATGTAATAAGGAATAAAACGATTCCATCCGCCGGTGCTTAAGATATCAAAATTAGTGTATCTAATTAGAGAGGGCATCCCTTGAGAAAGTAATCCAGTAAAATGAGTGGAGCTTGTTGATTAGATTGTACCTGAAATTCTTAGGTGAAACATTGTTATTTATTGTGTCATGCTTATTCGTTCTGGGAATTATGTTCGGAGTACACGTTGGTGTAGAATAATAAGCCATATCTGTGTTAAGTCAATAGACATGCAATTGAATTGTTTCAACTACAGTACGCTCATCGTCGTAAACATCGGAGGATTTTTCATTCCAGTATAATATCTAATTAGTTACATGTGCATTATGGAAACATGTAAAAATATAATGCATATTATCAGTATATAATAATAATGATGATACTAATAATAATAATAATAATAATAATAATAATAATAATAATAATACTAGGGATAAAAATCCAAATTTACAGGTAAAAATTCGATTTAATTTAATTTATCAAAATTAAAATTCAATTACTTATTTTATTATTTTAATATTTATTACTTTGTATTTTTATTATAGATCTTTTTAGTGTATTTACTTATTAATATCTTCTATGTGACTGGATTTTCATGGATGAATTCAAGAATCATGGTTCTTTTCTCTAAATTATATATATATATATATATATATATATATATATATATATATATATATATGTGTGTGTGTGTGTATGTGTGTGTGTGTGTGTGTGTGTATACATATATATATATATATATATATATATATATATATATATATATGTATGTATGTATGTGTATATATATATATATATATATATATATATATATATATATATATATATATATATATATATATATATATATATATATATATATATATATATATATATATATATGTATATATATATATATGTATGTATTATGATTGACAGTTGACTGGACACTATTCAATTTTTTTTCTCCGTGTTTTTCTCCTTGTCTCCGTATTCTTTCTGTTGAAGAGCGTAGCTCGAAACGTCAAAGACTTTCCGTATTCCCGAGCGTCATACTAATACATCCTTTTGTTATTTACACCACCTGTCCTCGTCTGTTGTTGTTTTTTCGTATATTCTCCCATATATATATATATATATATATATTTTTCCTGTCTTGGTTTGTGTTTGCCACCTTGGAATCCTCTGTGTAGTTGGTTGATCCACTACTCAGGAAGAGACTATTCTAGAGTACGTCCTGTCTGGTCTTCGAAACGTCTAGATAGAATAGAGACAGCTGATGAAGGGATATTCCAAGGGGCTTTCCGTTTTCCTATGTGTTCGTTCCGTTGTCTGTAGTTTATTGTTCTAACGTCCTGTACCCTGATATGCATGTATATACACATGTAGATGTAAGTATGTACATATATGTGTGTATACATGTATATATATTCTTTGTATTATTACATTATTGAACGCACACGTCCTATTTTACAAGTAAGTCTACTATATATATATATATATATATATATATATGTATGTATGTATGTATGTAATTATGTATGTATATATGGCAAATGAAAGGAAGAAGATGGAATATACGAGAATTCATCATTAATCACAATTGTTTCGACACATCTAGCATCGATCACTCATGGGTGGGACACTCAACAACTGGTTCAAGAACATCCAGCGGTGCAGATGTACCTCTTCGGGTGATAAATAAATATGTATATTGATTGAACACTATTCAATTTTTTTTCTCCGTGTTTTTCTCCTTGTCTCCGTATTCTTTCTGTTGAAGAGCGTAGCTCGAAACGTCAAAGACTTTCCGTATTCCCGAGCGTCATACTAATGTATACTTTTGTTATTTACACCACCTGTCCTCGTCTGTTGTTATTATTTGTATATTCTCCCATATATATATATATATATATATATATATATATATATATATATATATATATATATATATATATATATATATATATATATATATATATATATATATATATATATATATATATATATACATACAAACATACATACATACATACATACATACATATATACATACAAACATACATACATACGCTTCCAGAAGTGGTTTGCAAAATTCGGATGTGGAAATTTCAGCCTTGAAGATGAAGATCGAACATGACGTCCAATTGAGTTTGATGATAAGCTCCTTGAGGCATTACTTGTAGAAAATCCTGCATTATCAGTTGAAGGATTGTCAATAAAGTTAGTTCAAACCATACAACTGTTCATCGTCATCTTCAACAACTTGGAAAGTTTCCTAAACTTGGAAAATTGGTGCTCGACAGTTAGGTGATACATGAAAGAGTCCCCATCACTCACATTTCCTTGCCGTCTCTTCTTGCTCACTTTCTCTTCACTTTTCACTTCATTTTCACTTCATTCCCTATCATTTTCTCTCGCTCCTCCTTAATTATTTTGTTCCTCTGCCTCTACCTTTTTCTCTTCTCTTCCCACGTGACCGGTGTTCGACCAAGACTGACCTTTCTTTCTTAGTCGGCCATTGTGCTTGCAAAATCGATATTCCCCTCTGTGCCTGTAAAATCTTGTATCCCTGTTGTAAGGCTTTATTTCCACACACGCCATCTTAATTTAATTCATCCTTAGTCGAAAGACACCTGCTGTTATGTCCTTTTATTATTTTTGTTGTATTTGCGTGACATTGTTCGTTTTTTTTCCGTCCTTGATTTTGTATACATTCGCTGCTTTCTTCCAAGGAATCTAAGGCTTTTAGCTTAGGTTTCCCTTGGGGCTGGCCAGATTGGAGCAATATCGAGTATAACCAGCCGAAATTGCAAAGATAATCAGGATCTCGACTGCTGAAAGAAAACTCCGAATGACCTGGCCTTGTTTTCCCTGTATCGTCTATCTGGATGTTTTGCGGTCTTGTACCATTTTGTATTATTTATATATGTGTATACATACATAAATACATACATACAAACATATATATATATATATATATATATATATATATATATATATATATATATAACGTTTCTTCACTCTGTGAAGCTTAATTTAACTTTGCCTGACTATAAATAATAGTCTCGTGAACTGTTTTACATCCGTTATCTTCACAAGAGCCTTTTCGTTCATTTACATAGAAATGTATTAAGCCGCATATTTAGACCTAAGATTCTTATGCATTTGCAGCACTGGAAGCATTTTGCAAGGCGGCGAGGAAGCCGAACCGTTAGCGCGTTGCACAAAATGCGTAGCGGCACTTCTTTCCGTTTTTTTCTACTTTCTGAATTTAAATTTCGCCGTGATTGACTTCGATTTTCATCCACTCGGATCTGATAAAATAATTTCTATTTGAACAATGGGACCGATAGTAATCACCCTACGCCAATCCCCTACATAAATTACTGACCTTGTACCAAAATTTGAAACTGCCATGCGAGGCATTGGAGCATATTTTAATGCGCAACAAACATCTTAATCTAGATAAGCTAACCCTTGTCGATTACATTACCATCTTATATGGAATTCTACAAGTAATTAGGTAATTAACAAAGGAAGCTTTATCCGACTCATTAATCAACAGACAGATACCATAGATATTAGATATATTAAGAAAGTAAAAGTTAATAACAGTTAATAAATGTTAATAATAGATCTAGTTTATTTCCTGATGAGAAATCATTTAGACATAGTAATTATTATCACGAAGATACTATAATAAACAATCTCTTTAAAGCCGCCTTCTATTATTTACACAGCTGTACAAAATTTCTGGAACACAATAATAGTGTACCAAATATTGTTTTCAAAATTTGGCACAGGGCGGGCAATTGCAGATAAATCAATTAAATCTACGCCAGTGTCCAACAAGTACTTATTTTCACCCTGAATGGATGAAAGTCACAGTCGACTTCAGCGAAAGTTGAACTCAGAACGTGAAGACGGATGAAATGCCGTAAGCATTATGTCCGGCGTGCTAACGATTTTGCCAGCTCATCGCCTATCGTTTGCTCCAGATATTCTTTTTTTATTCTAGGCACAAAGCCCAAAATTTGGGGGTAGGGGGTCAGTCAATTACATCGACTCCAGTACACAACTCAGAATGTAGCGGCAGACGAAATACCGCTAAGCATTTCATCTAGCATGCTAACGTTTCTTATTTCTTTATTCCCCACAAGGGGCTAAACATAGAGGGGACAAACAAGGACAGACACACGGATTAAATCGATTACATTGACCCCAGTGCGTAACTGGTACTTAATTTATCGACCTCTGGAAGAATGAAAGGCAAAGTCGACCTCGGCGTAATTTGAACTCAGAACGTAACGGCAGACGAAATACCGCTAAACATTTCGCCCGGCGTGCTAACGTTTCTTTCAGCTCACCGCCTTGGTGTGTTCCAAATATTAGATCAGAAAACACATACGCGAGTTTAAATATCTATCCCAGTATTGACAAAATATTTTTGCATTTCTGGCATCACAGTTGGGACCTGAGTAAATTTGTTTCAATTATTCCATCGGTATCAAATAGAAATACGGTTTTTAACGTTATAATTCATTTTAGTACTTAGTAACGATTTACAGTCTGCCTCCCATTAAATCACACGACCGGGTATGACATATATATATATACGACAGGCTTCTTTCATTTTCTGTCCACCATATCCAGTCAGAAGGTTTGGTCTGTTCGAGGTTATAGTTGAAGACACTTGCCTAAGATTCCACGTATTGGTACTGAACCCAGTGGTATGTGGTTGGAAACCAATTTTCTTACCCCACTACCACGCCTGCGCCTATATCACAAACATGTCTACTGATTTTCGTGATTAAATAATTGCTTCAATTTTTCACAGAAGGCCGGCAATTTTAAGGCATCTACCCGAAGGATCAACTCTTTGAAAAGCGAACCTGTCCGCACCGTATCCGTTCAAATAATTATCGTTAACACCATCAAAACTTTAGATGCTATGTGTAGTTATTTTTATATACAGTACAGTACTTGATTAGTAACATAGTTTTATTTTTGACTGTTTGATAGGAAACAAAATCGACTACAGTAAGATAGGAAATCAGAACGAGAATGGACATAAATAAAGGCCGAAAATAATTCTGTCCCAATTCTCTACTTATTTGGCCAGCAACAGTCGTTGAGAAAATTATAATCATTCTTTCTGCCATTGGAACGAGGTCTGAATTTTTTTACTTTGGAAATCGACTGCGGCATTTGACTGGTACATTATTTCATTCACACCGAAAGAATGAAAGGCAAAGTCGACTTCGGCTAGATTGAATTCAGAAGATAAAGAGTCGACATTCTAAATATTCTCATAACACGTTGCCTACTAATATGACAAGGGCAGCAATTTTGAGGGGTAGATAAAGAGATTACATCTATCACAGTGCTCAACTGCTACTCAATCTATCGACCCCGAAAGGAATAAATGCAAAGACGACATCAGCGCGTTTTGAATTCAGAGACGGAAGAGCCGTAAAAATACGTCTAAGCATTTTGTCCGGCATGGTAACGATTTTACCAACTCGCCGCCTTAAATAATATGTATAAGTTAGAATAACAAGGAAAACAACAAACAATAACGAATTCATGTATATGAAATAATGTTAATAATGTAAACTGAAAACAGGATGCTTGAACAAAAGAAAAATTTGTTTGGCATTCATATGTGAAGTAATATAACCTAGTGATATATTTATTTTTCTCTCCCTAAACGCTACTCTGTAAGAATCCATTCATTGCTAAAAGCACCACCTCCCTCTCTTCAATATGCATACACAGTCACGCACAGACAGACAGATAAATACAAGCATATACACACACACACACACACACACATATATATTTATATATATATATATATATATATATATATATATATATATATATATATATATATATATATATATATATATATATATATATATATGCATGTATGTATACGTGTCTATGTATGTATGTATGTATGTATGTATGTGTGTATGTATGTATGTATGTATGTGTGTTTGCATACATGAGACAAAAGTAAAATTCTTTATTGCCATTTGTAAATTATTTCAAATGATTCTCTAATGTTACGGCCACGCATAGATAAAAACAGTTATATGGAAGAAGCAGAAGAAACGAAATGAAATATAATGAAGGGAAAATAAATAAGTGAAAATAATATATATATATATATATATATATATATATATATATATATATATATATATATATATATATATATATATGCATATATATTCTATCAAAATGTTTTGTTAAAATAAATGTATATGGGAAAAAAATAATAAAGGCAGATAAAAAATTAATACAAATGGAGTATAAATAAAAATAATTTTAAAATATTATTTAAAAGAAAAACGACAACGAATATAAATGCTACAATGTCACAATAGGAAAAATGTTATCTCTGTAAACTAAAAGGTTAATGTACATTTATCTATATGACTGTAGATATAAACAATATATGCATACATATAATAAATATATACATATATATATAAACATATGTATACGTATATATATAATATACACATCAGGGAGTATATATATATATATATATATATATATATATATATATATATATATATATATATATTTAATCATATATATGTATGTATGTATGTTTGAATGTGATGACGTTTTTTTATAGGAATGAATTTACTGTTCATGCACTATGGTGGGACACTAAATTTTCGTGATGTTAAGTAAAGCTTTTAACAGACATATTGTTCCATGCTATTTTCACGATTTTAATGATGTAAATGCGTATGTATGTGCCTTACGTACATATTCTACTTAAGATACGTTTAGTACGTATACATATTTCAGTATATGGATGTCTTGTTGTTTTTATGCATATACATATAA
>NC_142938.1:59703498-59705998 GCF_046866305.1 Octopus bimaculoides | reverse complement strand
TTGTTCAATTATTTCACATGTCCCACAATGAACTTTCTGTATTTTATTAACTGCATTATTTCTCATTCTGATGTGTGAATTTCACCTCTGTTAAGAGTCGTTTAATTTTCCGTGGCTGTCTTTGGCAGTTGATAATTTATGATATTTTTTTTTTCTGTTTGGAGGGATTTTATAGCATGAAAAATTTGGGGGAATCGTTTCGACGACTATAAGCTGTTACAGTTTCACAATTACCAATTCTAATCACCTGTTTTAGCTTCGTAGCTAGATTTCATCTTATTCGAGGAGCCTGTATCAATATATCCATACTATACCTTATCGGGTCAACGTTAATAACTCCTTTTATGACTAACCATCCTCGTTTGATGATGATAACCTTCATTAATTTCCTTTTAACGAGTTCTTTAGTCCGATTGCTATAAGCGTGGCACGACAGGAAAACATGTTCAGTTATCAGTTATTGCATCCCTGCTTATTCAGCCTATCTCCGTCAACTGCAGTGTGTGACTCGATAAATTTTGGACAACAATATTCCTGCTCTTAACTGGTCGTCTGCATAATCTTCCATTTACATACGATCAATTCTGTTTGACTCTGTTCAAATTGTCACACGCGGAAAATGAAATCGATACATGTCAGACAGTTGGTAATATAGCCACAAGTTTTTTCACGCCTTTTCTTATTAGCTAACTTCAGACAATTCTAAAGTGCATGCAAATCGGTGTTCAAATCACCTACAAATCTTAAAACAGGCAGTTCTATGAAAAGTAATTTCCAGATATCTGAAGATATCTCATTTGCTGTATTGCTGTGGTGTAGCGTAAAATACTTCTATTCTGAAAGGACCTTTTCTCTACTAGTCATCTCCCGGACCATCAACTTAAGGTCCGAGTCCAGGATGTTCAACAGTAACTCGAGACTCAAATTTTTCATGTTTTCGAAACAACGCTGGTTACCATTCCTTATCCGCTCAGTGATGGTTAGATTTCAAAATCACAGAAATCGAGAGCTATATCACCTGGATCGGAAAATCTTCTGTCGCAGATTGTATGATTCAATGATTACAGATCTGATGGGGGCAGGTATAAGTTTACGTGTATGTGCATGTCTGTGTCTATGCAGGTAAGAGTGAGAAGGGACATGGTGAGGGGAAGAGAAAGAATGCCGATGTGAGATATCCTCTGGGTGGCGAATATTTGGTTTTAGTCATTACTTTCCGTCACCTCAGTTGCTGCACCTGGCGAAGTTGATGTCACTTTTGTGCTACTGTTATTAATTTCCCATGCATTCTGTCGTGCATGAAAGTGTTGTTGCTGATCTTGTTGTTATTGTCTATGTGAGTCCAGATGCTCTAATTTTTCTTCCCCTGTGAAGTCTACTCCAGTGGACGAAGCCTTGCTATTATTGCTAAAAGAGTTGTTGACACTGATGTCGCTGTTGAAGCTTTCACAGCTGCTCCTGACTGACTGGGACTATTGCCACTATTGCCACTAGTGTGGCAATAGTGCTGCTACTGCTGTTGTTACGGTTCTTACCTATTGTGTTTTTGACACTGTTACCTTGTGTTATTGCTGTTGAAGTGTATATGGCAACCCAAATAAAGCCATTTTTCTTTCACATAGCCACTTACCACCAGCCGCATCTTACTGTTATCAAAATGCCGAAACAAATCTCCGTTTTGAGAGGCACAAGCCCTCGAAGAAAACATTTTTCTCTGATAAGCAACTTGCAGCAGGTCATCCACCTGCATTGAATTAGCAAATACCCAAAACTGTCCATCACTTATGGCTTATGACGAGGTTACTTTATGATATGCCGTGGATAAGATGTATAACCAGCATCCTACTCATACGATTTTCATACGACCTAAGGCGCCGAGCTGGCAGAAACGTTAGCACGCCGAGCCAAATGCTTAGCGGTATATCGTGTGCCGTTACGTTCTGAGTTCAAATTACGCCGAGGTCGACTTTGCCTTTCATTCTTCCAGAGGTCGATAAATTAAGTACCAGTTAGGCACTGGGGTCGATGTAATCGACTTAATCCCTTTGTCTTTCCTTGTTAGTCCCCTCTATGTTTAGCCCCTTGCGGGCAATAAAGAAATAAGAAACGTTAGCACGTTGAGCGAAATGCTTAGCAATATTTCGTCTGTCTTTATGTTCTGAGTTCAAATTCCGCCGAGGTCGACTTTGCCTTTCATCCTTCCGGGGTCGATAAATTAAGTACCAGTTGCGTACTGGGATTGATGTAATCGACTGGCCCACTCCCCAAAAATTTCGGACCTTGTGCCTATAGTAGAAAAGGATATTCATACGACCTCATTAAAGTAGTTTTGCTTTTTGGTGTCTAAGAGCGAACATACTACCGATGCAATTTGCTTGTTTTAGGCTGGAGAAATTGTCAGGCGACGTCTTCGTCAAGGTTCTTCGAGCATCGATAATGCTTTCCCGAATCTGCTGGCTACAACCTCTCTCTCTCTCTCTCTCTCTCTCTGATATATCAC
>NC_142938.1:59695998-59698498 GCF_046866305.1 Octopus bimaculoides | reverse complement strand
ATAGCAAATGACACAGTGTAAACATGAAAAACCTACCGGATCTTATAAAAATTATGCAATTGCGTAATAGACAGTCTTTCTTAGCAGTGACAAATGCAGCAATAAAACCAACAACGTTCCGTCAGTGGTCTTCGGCACACATTTTGAAGAACCATGAAATAACAAAAAACGTGAGAAAACAATCTTTCATAGAGAATGTCTAAATAATAAACTTAAATATGATTAGCCTTGAATGTTGTTATTTTATATATATACGTGTTACTTTAGCTAATATTAAAGCTTTCCGTGAATATCGATATATTTTTGTATATTTAGAAGTGTGATATATCATAGAAGAAAGGGTATAAAATATCCGTAGTGTTATGCATTTTTTTAATATAAAAAAACTACTTTGAAAAATAGTTTTTAAAGGAGATAAATGGTTAGTCTCTGTGAAGGCATGTAAGCGTTTTTCTTACAGATGATAAAAAGAGAAAAAAACAGAATCCTTGTAAAAAAACATTCATAAACAAAGTAATGGTATCAGTTAGAAAATATAATAAATAGTGGAAGAGTGAACGTGGAATGAAATCATTCAGAAAGATGATAGAAGAGACGAAATATTGGCAAATATAGAATGATGAATAATGATAGAAATAGCTAAGATTTAGCAACAATTGAAAAGAATACCCCTCTCGTTTTCTTTCTACGTACCTACATACACACATATATGTATCTGTATATATATATATATATATATATATATATATATATATATATATATATAGATATATATATGGATCAATCTGTGCATCTCAGTATATATGTATGCAAATATTTGCATGTGTACATATATGCAGACGCACGAAACTCTCGGACCTTGAGTCAGTCTGTTACTTCTGCTAAATCTTAATATACATACATACGAATATATATATATATATATATATATATATATATATGCAGTGTGTGTGTGGGGATATCTATATAAGTAGATAGATGTGAAGTCATTCGTTTCTTTTCAATATTACTTGAATTAACAAGAAAAAAAACGTTTATATCGCAGTGTCTTATGTGGGTTGGGTGTTGTGGATTGTTTTTTTGATGTTTGGGATAATTTACAGACATTGGACGATGAAGCAGAAAAAAATGAACATTTTTGACACCTGCTCCTATTCACTTTCAATCCAAGTTCAAACCTGCTAAAACCTCTGGACACATCTATGCTGCGTACCGAAAATGTGCTTTTACTAAAAGAACGGTACAGAAAATAATGTTCATGTTTCAATAAGGGGAAACTTGACCTCACAGTCTCTTCAGGGTCCTGCCAATCTATCCTATTCAAGTACAACCACGAGGACCTAGACGATCTACAAGGGTTTGACCTGTCAGATGTGCTAATCTCCACAGAAATGCTTGAAAAACACAGTCAATGAAGAGTATTGCACTGTAGCAAGTGTACTGGTTCAGCGAAGTAATCGACTAAAATGAAGCGATCGGCGACACGTCATCCTCTTTAAACGCATTAATTTTTGCACCCCAAGTCGCTAGTTTTGCAAACGACAATGCATCTCACAATGCTGTCTCTGATATCTTTAGCAGTTCTTCAATTCTATGTACGGTGTCAGTGCCAATAGTTTCAAAATATTTGAGTCGTCTTTGTCTTCAAATAAACAACAAATACTTCAAGACAAACAATATACGATGTGATTTGTTGCAACGAAAGATAGCTGTGCCCAGCAAAGCTTACATTCAGTTGTACCCTAATAATTGTGTGTAAGTCGGCGAGATGGCAGAATCGTTAACACGCCGGGCGAAACGCTTAGCGGTATTTCGTCTGCCGTTACGTTCTGAGTTCAAATTCTGCCGAGGTCGACTTTGCCTTTCATCCTTTCGGGGTCGATTAAATAAGTACCAGTTACACACTGGGGTCGATTTAATCGACTTAATCCCTTTATCTGTCCTTGTTTGTGCCCTCTGTGTGTAGCCCCTTGTAGGCAATAAAGAAATAAGAAACGTTAGCACGCCAGGCAAAATGCTTAGCGGTATTTCGTCTATCTTTATGTTCTGAGTTCAAATTCCGCCGAGATCGACTTTGCCTTACATCCTTTCCGGGTCGATATATGAAGTAACAGCTGCGTAGTGGGTTCGATCCTATCGAATTGCACCCTAGCCCAAAATTTCGGGCCTTATGCCTAGAGTAGAAAAGAATAATACTCGCAAATGTCCACTTGATCTTCATCTCACACTAGTAAATATTCAAATTAGGTAAAAACATCCTAACGAAACACCTGTTGGTTTGTGTTATGAGCGTAGATAACGCCAAGAAACAACAAGTAGTCATGATGCCTTTCTCCTATCCCGCATTTTGATGAGGCTTTGGCTTTCGACGTAAGGAAAGTATGCCACTACCAGTTCCAAGAGAACAGGATCAAGTGTATTGTGTAATAATTATAAAGATAAACAAATTAAATTCTTACATATGAAGTGTAAGAGACAACATCCTACTATACAAGAATTG
>NC_142938.1:59688498-59690998 GCF_046866305.1 Octopus bimaculoides | reverse complement strand
CCTCAGGTAGAATACAATCAGATATTGTTGAATGTTTTTGAATAGATATACCATGTTTATTATTATTCTACACCAGTCAGTTGATTAGATTCCAGGTGACAAATGTTGTATTGAGACAAAAAGAAAAGCAAAATGAATATCGCAATAATAGTATCCACAACCATAACAATTCATATCAGTATTGCTGTCATTTTCAACTCTTCAAGGAATATACCCATATTTTATCTTTGTTTTTGTGGAATGGCGGTATTAATGAGCGTTTCACTTTCCGATCATTAATATTATGCAATGATTTTTGCTGCTGTTGCTTATCAAGTGCTGTGAGAAGAATTATAAAATAATCAAAAGCCGTCTGCATTTGTCTATATTATTGTTCGTGTAGAGGTTTCCAGGAGTTAGGGAGGGTTAATTCCTTGTGTTCTCTTTGTACATAATGTTTAGGCAAAGCAACTACCCATGCTTTGCTTTCATTCATTCTTGTTTACAAGATTAATCGCGCTGAATCAAACCAATTTGGTGCCCTCCATCTCCCCTATCATATTTCATTTGAAAATCTATTTAAAGGCCTTCTTTTGAAACGTAATATTTTGTACCAGGGTTCTATTATTGAGTTTCTACCAGGTGACTGTCTATTACATTGGTCGCGTACAGCAAAAGTAAAATTTCAGGGTTGTTGTGTATGTTTTACAGTCGATGTTGGTACATTATTATTTCTTATCTATATTTAGCCTGGATGCATTCTGTTAGAAATATTTCATTTGTTCCATATATAACACGAGAATGGATCTATATCTCTGTGTATATGCAGATAGATTCAAATAACAATAGTATACCATGTCTCCTGGATATTAGTTCGTAAATATTGTATCATTAAGGCGGCAAACTGCCAGAATCATTACCACGCCGGGAAATATACTTAGCGTCATTTCTTTCGTCTTTATGTTAGGAGATCAATTACCGCCGGGTTCGACTTTGCCTTCCTTCTTTCGATGACGATAAAATTCATACCAATCGATCACTGGCTTCAAGATAATCCTCTCGCCCCTTCCCTCGAAATCACTGGTCCTGCGCCAAAATTTGAAACCAATATATTGATATTGGCATAATCATTTGAATTTAATGAGCGATGGTTTGTTGTTTGAAAATTAATTATACTCGACACATGGTAAAAAGCAAAAGCTGCATAAAAAAAAAACATTCCATGTTAAAGTCGAAGACACTCGGTACATTTATATTAGAGACACTCTACTTATTGAATTGTAAAGATTATTAGCTTTTCTTGTAAAAACAAACAATTTATAAACACACAAACATTCGAAATTACTGATGCGTTTACGGAAATAAAGAAAGGTGAAAATGAGCGAAAAGGAAGTGGTGTGAGGCAAATTTAATTTCAATAGCTTGAAAATAAATAATTATATAAAGAAATGTTAATTAACACTTTTATAAATGATAGTAATGAATCCAAAGTGTATTTAGCTGTGACATTCAGCAATTAATTCTAAATAACTCATCGATGCTGAGTTTGGCGTAGGCGGAAAATTTCTTTTTAAAAATATTTAGAAATAATTTGATGATCAAATAATGTTAAAGATTCTTAACCGTACAAATTCCGGAAATTATCTCGTATTCTTGGGATATAATACTCGGGATGAGCAGTTTAAGATTAAATTGCAGTAAGTTACAAGAAAGGAATTATGTGCGGCGATTCGGTTTCATTCTGTCTTCTTTTAAGAATATCTCATTGCTAAAGAAAAGCATGAAATATACTGTTTCGTCCTTCGTCTGTTATGAATTAAAAATATATAGCTATCATTCAAGTGTGGGCCACATATCTATATGTTATCTTGTTTTAACAGATACATGGGTAAAACTCCCTCAAATCAGAGTAGTCTCCCAGAAAAAATACATGTAGGAAGCTCCGTTTGGTAACAGCGTACCAGGTATAAAGAAGTACTGGGATCGATTCGTTCGACAAAACTTCAAGGCTCAGTATAGTCACAGCTTAATGAAAGAAATATGTAAACAATAAAAGATTATATATATATATATATATATATATATATATATATATATATATATACACAGAGAGAGAGAGAGAGATAAACAGAGAGAGAGGGAGGACCCATATAAACAGGTATATCTACATGGGAGATACAGAAGCATACGTACCTATACATTTACGAAGATATATATATATATTTGTTTTGCAAGATTTTTGATCTGGCAATATGACCATCCCCAAGTACAACAACATATATATATATATATATATATATATATATATATATATATATATATATATATATATATATATACTCTAATAATCTCGAGTTCTTTTACATTATTTGCCATCTATCAAAGAAGAATTGAACGAGAGAGAGAAACAGAGACAGAGTGTTAGAAAAGAAGTCTTTGAATGAGACATATGTATATACACACCAGACATTGACATTGCAGCTTGTAGTTAATTATGTCACGTTTAGCAATTATAGAGATA
>NC_142938.1:59673498-59683498 GCF_046866305.1 Octopus bimaculoides | reverse complement strand
TTCAAAATATGTCTCTGGTAAATCAGAAAATTATATCAAATTATAACAACACATACACACACACAAACACACACATATACACAAACATACATACGCATACACTCACATACACTCACATATACACACATACATATTCGAATGTATGCATGACTTTTCGTAAGTGTGTGTACTTGCATATATAAATATATACACATATGTGTGTGTATGTGTGAAAGTATATGTGTATATATATATATATATATATATATGAATATATATAGGTATATATACACACATAGATGTATGTATGTGTAATGTATACATGTATTATGTATATATATATATATATATATATATATATATATATATATATATATATATATATATATATATATATATATATATATATATATATATATATATATATATATATATATATATATATATATATATAGTAGGAAAGAGATAGATAATGAGAGAGAGGAGGATAGAGGGAGAGCGAGAGAAGAGAGAGAGAGAAATTCTGTGTTGGAAAATACAAATATGCTGAGTTAACAGCCGCAGTCAGAAAGAATATAAAAGGAAGGTATTCCAGATAACCTCACCGGGGTTTCCCCACATATATATTATTTGGATACAACAAGACTTCCTGACTTCTATTCCATATCGATCATTTGAACATATTGGACTGTCTACTGTTTCGTCTCATACGCAAGTGGCGGTTTCTATTGGTTACGATGTCGATCCATTGGAAAATATATTCAGATAATGGACAATCGAGCTGCTTTTGTTTGCGTTTCACTTAACTTCCAGTTTATCCCTAATTTCTCAGTTAAGGATTTACATTAGCAACCAAAACATTCCACATGAATACTGCAGGTATATAGGGCGTAAGAGAAAAATAACTGAAATCAACCTTAATGTATTCAATATTTTCAGAATGGAACATATTATAAAGAATGTCAAAGTGACACTAGCGTTCCTTTCCTTTGTTTTCTGCCTCTGTTTCAGTTTATCTCAGTATTTGCTTCTTTCTCTTTTTCTCTGTTATCTGTTTTTCTCTTTTCCTGGAAATTTGTGTTTAGTGCAAACTGTCCGTTCCAGATGTCAGGGTTATATTCTATTATGTGCACGAGGTGAGGTCTTTTGATTGTCACCAGTTGTTAGAGCTGAAAGTGTACTTATTTTGATGCAGTCATAACTATTTCAAATCATTCTTTTCTCAGTAAAATCCTTACCTATAATATAGACAAATATAAAGCATAATAATAATAATTCCGCAGATGGAATTATTATTATAGGTTTAGCTTTTGCTTTGTGTTGCTACAAGTTGATTTCAAGTCTCACCCAGAGACCTTAAGAGACAACAAGTTAGAAGTTCAAGTTGGTGTTATGACTAGGGTGTCATGTGTTTGGTTTAGCACAAAATGTTGTTCCAAAGAATGTCTGTGAAAACATAAGAAGATTAAAAGTTTGTTTTAAAAGTAATTTGATTATAAGATGATAGTGTGACCTTAAGATGACAGTAAAAGGTGTTTGGTATTATGTATATTTAAAAGTATCTTGACACTGTTTACACATTAAAATGTTTTTTGGGATTCCATAGACAATATATTTTGTAGGATATGAGAAATTCCCATCAGCACGGACAATATTTTTGAAAGCTATGAGCAGTTCCCATTATAATTATTATTATTATTATTATTATTATTATTATTATTATTATTATTATTATTATTATTATTATTATTATTATCATTCCTTCGTAACACAGTGTGGGAAAAATGCACTGGAGTCTTTAGTCATCTGTCAAGTCACAACAAGGACCTCAGGCACATAATACTTTCCTTAAGATGTGCGCTGTGCCCTAATAATGCTGCTTTTTGCAAGACATCAATCTTGCATAGGATTTCCAGTTGCCTTAAGAAGTCTTGTGCTTTCAATGAGATTGAGCCCAACGCTCCGATCCCCACTGATATCACTTCTACATTACAATCTCGCATTCCATACAGTCTTGCCATTTCCACTTTCAATTCGGAGTATTTGGTGATTTTTTCAACCTCTTTACTCACAACATGCATGTCATTTGATATGGCTACATCAATGATCTGATACTATTTGTCTCCCTTACTCAATATGAAAATATCCGATTACACGATCCGTTTGAAAATCATAGTTCCAAAGTATCGTTGCTTTTCCAACCTCCTGTATAATTTACTTGGCATATGCTCATACCAGTTCTTTGTTAATTCAAAATGGTATTTATGGCATAAGGGAGATTTTATCGTGGCGGCTCTTGTATTCGTTTTGTGCAAGGCTCTCACATCCACTTACCAAGTGGGTCACATTTTCCACACATTTTCACTGCGCCTGCATTTCTGGGTGTTAGAAATTTATAGATGTTATATCACACTGAATTGGTAACGAGGGCCTGGTCTTGTGCAGCAAAGGTCTGGCATTCGGTGGTACGCTTCAAATCACCTCGCTCAAGCCATGCCCACCATCCTATATTATCCTTAACGTTTTGTGTATTCCTTTCAAACTCACAATGCATTCTCATTTCAATGTCTTCTTTTCTCTTCTCCTCAGCTCTTTGGTTAAACTCTTCCTTTCCTAACATTTCATATGCAGTTACACCCATATCTTTTGCGGCATATTGCAGCAGGTCTTCGTCACTATTTATCAAATACCCGGCAAGTGTTCTCCTTTCACTCCTTATACAATGGTTTATACTAATTAGTCGTCTGCTACCGTTCTTTCTTTTCATTCACAGCCTGTTGCTTTAGGGTGTAGTGTCCCATGCAGCGTCAGCGACTTTCTCGTCCTTCTATCCAATGTTGATATTTCCTCCTTAGTACACTTGAGGATAGACGCACTATATCTGACCACCTCAACTGGCCAGATATTCATTGCGGTAATCAAATGTTTGGCATTCAGGTTGAATTTCAAAACCATCCTTACTTTTTTTTGATACGCATCGCTGATCTTGACTTTCATTTCTCTGTGTAGAATGTCATTCAACTCCAAAATCCCTAAATATCTATACCCGATAACTGCAGACTTCTGCAGGCTGCTTTCTTCCCTCTTTTCATATTAAGTGCTGAGCATTTGGTAATCACAAATTCCATACCGATGTCCTTACCAGATTACTGGACTGTCTTATTTAAGGAATCTATCTGTTTTTCAAACTTCCCAAACAATTTCAGGTCATCCATAAACAGAAGATGTTTCAATGATGGGCCTTTCTTTCCACATCGGTAACCCCTCATAACTTTCCTAAGTGTCATTGCTATGGGTATTAGTGCAATTACAAATACTAACGGAGAAAACGAATCACCTTTGGAGATGTACCTTTTAATATTAACTTCTCCAAGAAATACATTACTCGGATACAATTTGGTCTTTTCTTTATTCTTTCCCTGACTGAATTTTCCTTTCCATTGCTTTCGGATTTCTCATATTTTCTTTATTACACCTCTCCTCCTTTCCAGAACCTTTTCTTATTTTCCCTTTCTCTATGTCCGATTTTTATTTCTTACTGCCCCTCCTTTTATCGTTATCAAGTTTTCAAATTTTCTCTCCATATTTTTCTCATTCCTTCTTAATATTTTTCAACCCTCATTCCCTCTCTGTTTCTTTATACTTCTCCCCCTCCAACCACTCTTTTTTTCTTTTAATTTAGTTCTGTCTTCAGTGCTTCCATACTTTTCCTTCCATAGTTTTTACCTTTTACAATCCACTCGTGCAATTCTCCCGTAGATGCTTCTCATATTTTCTCTTACGCTTTTTCTGTTCCAATTGCAGCGCGAGCGCGCGCACACACACACACACACACACACACACACACACACACACACACACACACACACACACTGTTTATAAGTGTCTCTATTTCTTTTCCAGTCTCTCTTAATCTTAAGCAACAACACTTGTTGACAAAAGGGACAGACAACGTTGATGCAGCTGAAAAATATATGCTTAATTCAAAGACGTGATGACTCCTGAGACCACAAATGCGGAAGAATATTCGTAATAACCATGTTGACAGGGCTGAAAAAAAATCACATGGAAATGCATATCAAGAAGCTTATATAAAACTCAATAACACAAAACGTCGATAAATTTATTGGGGAAATATTTGCATAAAATTCAGACTTCTTATTTTCTAACATTTTCTTCTTATACGCTTTCAACTCTCTTACAAAATACATTGCTTGAAGCTGGATATACTCACAAACACCGACACAAAAACATGCATGTAAACGTTTGTATATCTATGTATGTAGGTACGTATGAATGTATGTACATGTATATATATATATATATATATATATACGTATGTGTGTACATGTATATATATATATATATATATATACGTATGTGTGTACATGTATGTATATATATATATATATATATATATATATATATATATATATATATATATATATATATATATATATATATATATTATATATATGTACATATATATGCATATAATTATATGTATGTGCGTATGAATGTATGTACAGGCATACACATATAGACACATTTTTACTCTTTTACTCTTCTACTTGTTTCAGCTATTTGACTGCGGCCATGCTGGACCACCGCCTTTAGTCGAGCAAATCGAGACCAGGATTTATTCTTTGTAAGCCTAGTAGTTATTCTATCGGTCTCTTTTGCCGAACCGCAAGATCAGGGGACGTAGACACACAAGTATCTGCTGTTTCGGGGGGGGGGCAAATACAGACACACACACACACACACACATATATATATACATATGCATATATACGACGGGCTTCTTTCAGTTTCCGTCTACCAAATCCACTCACAAGGCTTTGGTCGGCCCGAGACTATAGTAGAAGACACTTTCCCAAAGTGCCTCGCAGTGGGACTGAACCCGGAACCATGTGGTTGGCAAGCAAGCTACTTACCACACTTGTGTGTGTCACAATGTGGACGCTGTAGTATAGAGTTACATACAAGTTTTATTCTGATGTTGAGCGTGAGCAAGCGTGCGTGATAAAGAGTGAGAAAAAGAGAACGAGAATGAAAGAGAGTGAGATTGATTGAGAAGAGAAAGAGCGTGAGAGAGATAGACAGACATACAGACATGCATACAGACAGACAGACAGTGAGGTAAACAGAAAAAGGAAGTACTGGGGTCGATTTGTTGGAAGAAGAACTTCAATGTTGATGCACCACAATGGCCGCACTCCAGTGACTGAAACAAATAGAATGCAAAACAGAAAGCACTTAAAGAAAGTTGAATGCGTTTGTTTTAGTTAGTGAAGACACAGTTCGCTGGTGAACCAACTTCCCTGTATTCTCTATGAACAAGAAGGTGTTAAGGTAATTTGAATATTATCTCTAACTGAAAGTGTTTGAAAAACCAGCGTTTGGGAAAAAATATTGACTTTCACATGAAGTGAAAACGAGTTATATATCCGAATTTTGATGTTGTTGTTGTTGGCACTCCGTCGGTTACGACGATGAGTGTTCCAGTTGATCTGATCAACGGAACAGCCTGCTCGTGAAATTAGCGTGCAAGTGGTTGAGCACTCCACAGACACGTCTATCCTTAACGTAGTTCTCGGAGAGATTCAGCGTGACACGGAGTGTGACAAGACAGGCCCTTTTGAAATACAGGTACAACAGAAACAAGAAGAAAGAGTGAGAGAAAGTTGTGGTGAAAGAGTACAGCAGGGTTCACTACCACCCCTACCGGATCCTCGTGGAGCTTGAGGTGTTTTCGCTCAATAAACACTCACAACGCCCTGTCTGGGAGTCGAAACCGCTATCCTAAGTCCGCTGCCCTCACCATCTGGCCATTGCGCCTCCACATCCGAATTTAAATACAGTGCTAAACTATGATGCCATAGTAAGAACACTGTAATTTTTTATGTTTCCTTTCAGCTAGTGTGGTGAATATGTATGTGTGTGTAGGAGGGGAAGGATTAAGTAGTGAAATTGTAAATTTAGGATCCTCAGTAGTATTTTAATGGTCCATAAAAATAATTTGCTTTGGGTGCATTTGTTGTAAGGAACAGCTCAGTTTTTTTTCTCAGATGTTTTACATAAAGTAACATTTTCCTGGTAACTGGAGCATGTTCTCTCTGAGACTTTTGTCGTAAACCTAGCCAAGAGAAAATAAACTAGTTTATAAAACACCGAATATCTATGGTGGGGTAGACCAGAATAAAATAGTATTTAGAGGGGTCTATAGGTAAAAAGAAAACAAAATTGGTTGAAAGCCACTGCTTGAAGCGCTTATTTGTTATTCAGCACTATGATGATTTATAACTGACAAATTATTGTGATTATGCGGAATACAGAGACACTGGGTCACCAGCGAGCTGTGTCTGTACTAACTAAAACAAATGTATTCTCAAATATGTATATTTGGTCCACCACAATAAAATAGTAATCAGAGGAGTCTACAGGTAAAAACAAAAAACAAATTGTTTAAAGCTACTGCTCTAAGCCCCTATCTGTTCTTCAGCACTAGACATGTGATGGTTTATAATTGACAAATTGTCACGGATATGTGGAATACAGAGAAACTGGTTCACCAGCGAAGTGTGTAAATACTAACTACAAATAGCGTATTATCAAATATTGGTATAAAAGTAAATGAAATCGTGTATGTGTACGCTGCTAGAGGTAAGCTTCCATCTAACTATTCTACAGTGTTGTGATAAAGAAATTTGAGCAACACTTTAGCAACAGTCACTACCAATTGTCTTTGAAAGTGAGGATTGATACTAACAAGATAGATTGTACATCACTCGTTCGTCTTTTTGTTAACAACAACACCTGTATACTATGAAAATTTAGAAATCACGCTCATCACACCTACAGCGCTTATCTTTATAAGTGATCGTCTTTTGGAATTCTCCAAAGTGTGTCGTTTAATTTCCTTTTTCCCCCAACTGGAAGTGTTCCAACTGAGGTGAAGGAACAAAGCAATATTTCAGATATCACCACTTCCAGAAATATCTCGTATCCCGATGCAATATATCTATCAACTGTAGAGGGAGACATTAATCACTGTAAAATTAGAAGCAAACTTTGCCAAACACCATCCAGATCATAATTCTATTATACGAGATAGAAAATAAAAAAAGAAGATGCTATACTTTCACCAGCAAAAATTCGCAGGTCTTCCTCAAAAATCTGATTATAAGTTATCTCTGAAAATATCAAAGCCATCCAGAGAGGTCGCTTCTATCACTTTGACACCAATTTTAAATATAGTTCATATGTATGTATGCATGTATGTATGTATGTATTAACGTCTACAAGTATATATGCATGCGTGTGTGCTTGTGTGTGGGGGGGGGCGTATCTGTGTGTGTTATTTTATTGTTTCCTTGTTTCACTCATTGGTACTGCAACCATGCTGGGACACTGCATTGAAGTGTTTAGTCGAACACATCGACTCCACTATCTCTTTCATTTTTACGGATTGCCACGGTCTCTTTTGCTGAACCACTAGGTTACCAGGAGATAAGAATGCAACACCGCCTATGAGTTGGTGGGGCAGAAATACAAACAGAGACGCATACATATATATGTACACACAAACATATTTTTATATACGACAGATTTTCATACGATTTTCGTACGGTTCATTCACAATTCATATATATGAAATATTATAAGAGTCGCTGCAGAGCTCGTTGAAAAGGAAAAGTTTCTTCTAAAGTAAATTAAATGTCAGCGTGTCTACTTTAAATTTAATCCTCCATTTATTTTAAAACCAGAACATTATTTACATTAGGACTCGATGGGTATCTAAAATCGACGCTAACAGTACAATAAGAGAATATAGAACATATTCACCAGGTAAGATTTAAACAGTTTAAAGAATGCATTCACTAACATTGTTAGTCAATAGACAAACAGACTAAATTGTGTAGAAAATAATAGCAGCTAATGAAATCAACTATTTATATATCAGGTGTGATGATAAGAACAATTATTGATCTAATGCATTAGGCACTAAAGTACACAACTGCAATCACCAAGTATTATCAGATACAAATGAAAGGAAATTAGTTACCAGCGTGCGAATTTTAAATAATGACGAATTTCGCTGTCCAGTTTCAGCTATCGATTTCTACGAGCTGAAGATTCTATGAGAATGAAACCAGTGTGAAAATGATTATTTTATCAGTTATCTCTTGTTATGAAACGTTAATTCTCTACATCTCTGTGAAAATGATTATTTTCTGATAGTTTTTTTTCTTTTATTCCTTTAACTACTTCATGTCATTTGACTCTGGCCTTGCTGGAGCGCACCGATATTTGCACCACTAACAGACAACCGAACTTTAGAAGCTTGGAGCGCCGCCTAAAGGGACATTTAATCGAAGAAGTCGATCCCGAAATTTATTCTCTGTAAGCCTGTTACTTATTCAATCGGACTCATTTGCGGAACTGCCAAGTTACAGGGACGTTAACATACCAACATTTGTTGTCAAGCTATGATGGGTTGGGTTGGGTTGGGGGCAAACGCAGACACACAGATGCAAATATATGTGTGTGTGTGTGTGTGTGTGCGTGTGTGTGTGTGTGTGTGTGTGTGTACGACGGGCAGCTTTCTGTTTATCAAATCTACTCAGAAGGTTTTGGTCGGCCTAAAGTTGTAGAAAAGACAGAGAATTGATGGTTTAAGCAGGAGCAGCCGAGGGAGGGGGAGGCGGAGGAGGAGAAGAAGATGAAGATGATGAAGGAGGAGGAGGAGGAGGAGGAGGAGGAGGAGAAGGAGAGGAAGATGAAGAAGGAAGAGAAGCAGGAGTATGGCAATAAGAGAAAGAAAAAGTAAAGAAAATTCAAGAGTGATATGACATAGTAGATTGTTCGTAGCATCTTTAATGGTCAAATGACCTAAAAGTGACCTGTTGTGGTCTTAGTAGCAGTGGTTGGAATTATCCCTAATTCTTGTGCTTGTTTTATCTGTGGTGTAAGCATTCAAAATAGGTTTATATATTGCGATAAAATATGCTTTTTTGCTGCTGCGCCGATTATAGGTTACATTGTCCCTGAATTTATAGCGCGGACAAATTCTAAAGTTCGGTTGTCTGTTAGTGGTGCAAATGTCGGTGCGCTCATTTAATGCTGCTTATCGATATTCTCGTATTTTAATCTGCAATCTATGCACCGTCATCCTCTGGGATAAATTGTTTTTAGTTCGACTAATGTACGGTTCTCGAAACCCTGAGCAAGTTAATACATATATCAGACATTCCGAAGCACATGTGAAGTTGATTTTCACTATAAAACGTTGACCCTGTTTGAAGGAGAATTCCGATCCCTGAATTAGGTTGACATATACACCACAGTTAGGTCTTTTACGCATTTTTTTTCTGTCGGTTTCGATGTTGTTGATGAGTGTACATGGGCCTGTTTTAGAAGACCTTTCATTGACTTGGGCTGTCTTTTGCTCTTTATGATGGTGTGCGTTCGGAGGATTTGATCCATTCTCTGGTCCCTTTTTATTTAAAGGAAGTTCTGGAGAGTGTTAACGAAGGCCTCGTTGTTTAGCTGGTTGTGCATGGATATGTATGGTAGGGCGTTTGGTTATCAAACCTTCTTTACTTTGGAGTGTCTGAGTTTTAGGTCACATTTAGGAGTTTTAGGTCACTTTGCTTATCCTTTCTTTCTCCTTCTCCCTCTTCTTTCCCTACTCCTGCCTCTCTTCCTTCTTCATCTTCTCCTCCTCTTCCTTCTTCTTCTTCGTCTCATTCAGCTGCTCCTGCTTAAACCATCAGTTCTCTGTATTCATGAATCTATTCACTAAGATTTACTACTACCTACCTACGAAGCATTCACAAAGGAAGAGAGAGAGAGAGAGAGAGAGAGAGAGAGGGGGGGGGGAGAATATTTGAAGTCTATGAAAACATTTCCAAAACATTTCTCTTTATTTTCTTTCTCCAATTTAATTGGTTTTCTTATTTTCCCCTTTGATGAAAAAGTCTAAAAGATGGAAACCGGTACTAAAATGTATTTCATA
>NC_142938.1:59658498-59668498 GCF_046866305.1 Octopus bimaculoides | reverse complement strand
ATCACGACGGTGAGATCTTGGAAATATCAGGTCATCCCATTAGTTCTGTTCGATTTTACCTTTTTTAAAATTGAATGAAATTTAGTAGTATTTTAGAATGTCTAATGGAACTAAAAATTATTTTTATGCATTTGCGTACATTTAGTCTAATTCGATATTATTTTACAGAATAATTTCTTTGATTAACACCTTTTCTAACTTGGAAGTATCCAAAGAGCATTAGAGGCACGTAATGCTTTATGAGTAAAAAAAAGGAAACTCTACAGCCGAAGCGACTCGAAACATACACTCCGTATATAGGAAAAAATGCTTGAATAAAAGATCTTGCAGAAGATGGCTTGGGGATTTCAGCCTTGAAGATAAAGATCGAACAGGGTGTCCAGTTCAGGTTGATGATAAGCTTCTTGAGGCATCACTTGAAGGAAATCCTGCATTATCAGTTGAAGAATTGGCAATAAAGCTTAGTTCGTACCATACAACTGCTCATCATCTTGAACAACATGAAAACGTTCCTAAACTTGGAAAATGAGTGCCTTATGAATTGTCCGAAAGCAACCGAAAGTCCTGATTTCACATCTGTTCTTCTCTCCACTCTCGCGAAATCATTCCAACCTTTTTGGATAGACTTGTGACTGGTGACGAACGATGGATCTTCCATCGAAATGCTAAACGTCGTAAATATTGGCTTGGTAAAAGGGAAAAAGCTCAACCACAACCGAGAACGGAACTTCATGGAAAAAAGGTCCTTCTCTCTATCTGGTGGGATTGCAAAGGAGTAATTCACTTTGAATTGTTACCACCTAATGCAACAATAAATGCTCAAGTCTACTGTCAGTAATTAGGGCGTTTGAACCAAACTTTGAAGACAAAAAAGACACGCTTTGGTGAATCGAAATGGAGTGATGGTTCATCAGGAAAATACACGACCCCACACTTCAAAGATTGCATCATGGAAGATCGAAGAGCTTGGTTGGGACAACATTCTTCATCTACCTTATTCTCCCAACCTCGCCCCTTCAGACTACCAGTTGTTTCGTAGTTTGCAGAATTATTTGGGGGACATAACTTTCGCAAACCAGGAGGAGGTCGAAACTGATATTTCAGTGTTCTACGCTTTGAAGCCAAAAGAGTTTTACATTGATGGGATTAAAACTCTTGTAAATAGATGGAAGGAAGTAATAGATAATTAGGGAAAGTACATTGATGATTAAATTTCAATTAAATATAACATTTGATCACTTGTTTTCTTAATTCAAAATTCGGACATAACTTATCGGATGACCTGATAATTAAATTCAGTGTGATATTAAATACGTCTTGCTCAGCTAATGTGTAGGTATCGATTATATGTTTCTATATGTTCATGTATGCATGCACGTACACGTGTACATGCATGTGCATGTATAAATGTATGTATGTATGTATGAGCGTCTATACACATTATATAGATCTGCGTTTGTTTTTATATCTGTATAACTATGCTTATGCACACACTCATACACACATACATATGTATCTAGGTATATATGTATATACATATATATAGAGATAGATAAATAGACATACAAAGAAACAGATACACAAATAGATAGATAGATAGACAGACAGATCAGACAAACAGGCAGACTGACAGTTAGATAGATAGATAGATATCTTTTTATTATAGCCACACAGGGCAAAATACAGAAAATGGACAAATTACAATGTAGATAGATAGATAGAAAGATAGATAGATAGATAGATAGATAGATAGATAGATAGATAGATAGATAGATAGATAGATAGATAGTAGACAACCAGACAGACAGACAAACACACAGACAGACAGACAGTCGGAGAGAAAGACAGGTAGAGAACCAGACAGGTCGACAGACAGACTGACAGACAGACAGATAGTAGATAAATAGAGAGGTATATAGGTAGGTAGGTAGGTCGGTCTGTCGATTGATTGATTGATTGACAAAGACGCACACACACGCACACACACACACACACACTCACACACACACACACTCACACACACACACACACACACACACGCTTAGTCAGGAAAGCAGAGCACAGGCATACCTACAATCATGCATGTACACATACATTATTTGGTGTCTGCATCGACATATGTGCGATAATAATAAACATAAAAGGCGTTGATTAAACACGTGAGGCAGAAAATTAGTTTTCAATTTAATTCTCACTCACTCATGGAAACTGTTTCTTTTCATTTCTATTTTGCCGTCTACTTTGTTTGAATGGTCGACCATTCGCTTGTCTGACTGGTTGATTAAGAGACTGGTCGTCTGTCCGATGGCTCCCCGGTCACTTTTCACCTTATGTCATATATGAATGTGCGTATGCGTGTGTGTGTGTGTGTGTGTGTGTGTTTGTATGCATATATATATATATATATATATATATATATATATATATATATATATATATATATATATATATATAAATATATATACACACACACACACACACACACACATATATATATATATATATATATATATATATATGTATGTGTGTGTGCGTGTGTGTGTGTGTGTGTGTGTACCTCGACAGTCTATGTATGTATGTATGTGTGTGTAATGTATCTATGTACTGCTGTATGTATCTATCTCTTTATATACGCAGATATGTATACTTCCCCAACACATATATGGGAATATGTGCGGATGCGTATATCACCGATTGTTTTGCAGTATATTCCATGTCTAATGAACACTTAACGCAGGTGTTTTAATGCCTTTGTATATAATATGGCTGTTATTTTCACTACATGTCTGTGTATAGGATTTTATGTATATATGTATTTATGTTTCTTTTCCCTTTATTTTAGTGACTGTTTGCGTATACAGGAGTACGCGTTTTATAGAGCGAGAGGTATATGCTTACTTGCATTTCTATTCTTTTATGTGCGCAGGTTAAGTTGTTCCTATAAATGTTAAATTTTTTCTACTCTTTAATTTTATAACTGATTTTTACGATTACTTTTTGCATCGTTTTGCGTTTCCTAATTTTTTTTATTTACCAACGTTTATCTAATTTTGTATGAATACGTTTGTGAGTTTATATGTGTTTATATGTGTTTATATCTGTTTGTTTGCGTGCGAGAGCTTGCATGCGTATGCATGTGTTTTCGCTACTGTATATGAGTATGTATGCATGTATTATGTGTTTATTGTTTAAATATTCTCATAATTTATATATCTTATTGATCTAATCGAATGAAATCTAAATATTCATATCGAAATACAATCATAAACCTACAAAAAGCAAACGAATGCCGCGTTTGCACAGACACATTATTGTCTGTGTGCATATCTGTGTATTTGTGTCTACGCGTGTACTTGTACACGGCATGTCTGTGAGTGTTTCTATATACATAGATGTGGCTTCATTTACGCGTTCATCCATAAATGTTTACAATGGAGTATCTACGCTTATTTCTTACACATATGTATATTTACGTAAATTATATTTGTGCACGTGCCTGCTCCCGTGTCTGAACGTGTGCGCATGTGTGTGCATGTGTGTGTGTGTGTGTGTGTGTGTGTGTGTGTGTGTGTGTGTGTGTGTGTGTGTGTGTGTGTGTGTGTGTGTGTGTGTATGAGCGTTGCATGTGTTTTGTAAGTGCGTATATAGTTTCTATGTATCAATGTGTATGATTTCGCTAGAAAAATTTTGATTTGTAATTCTTATTCGAAGATCATGTTTGCAATAGTTTTATATACACACATGCATACATACATGCATGCACACACACACACACACACACACACACACATACATACACCAACGTATACATACATATAAATGCAGGTGTATGTGTTCGTGTGTACGTATATGTTATTCATGTGCGTGTTTTGACTTAGAAGAAACACTCTGGAAATTGCTTTGCATTTGCCGACAATTGCATGAGTCCGATTGCATTGAAGTAAACAATACTAATTATATTTTTCAATAAATCTATATTCATTCGTTACAGAAATAACATTCAGAAATAATCCTCATTTATATTTCTATATATTTTCACCTTTATTTATTTATATAATTGACTTTATTTTAATATTTATTTATTTATTTATTTATTTATTAGATGTTTTTGCGTTATAATTTTTATTTTTTGTCAAATTTAATTCGTTTAACGGTTTCTATTTGAAACTGATATCGTCTTTCATTTAGCAATATGCTAAAAGCAATTTTGATTGAACCTACATCAGATGCAACAGTTTCATGGAAAAGGCCATCAGGGTGCATAATTTCAAAATTAATCTCTACAAATTCAACGGTAACAGCAGCACCAATATCGTCAAAAGGATTTCGATTATGCTCATGATTATCGTCATGATAGCCGTCTATGTTGTCATCATCAATATCATTGTCACCAGTATAATCACCACAAATGATTACAATGATAATTTTAATGAGGATGCCCTGATGTACTACAAGATAGTGGGTCTCATGGCTCTTGGTCTTAACTGATTGGAAGTTTTGTCATGTACATTGATTTCTCTTGGTATAAAAGACGGGCTACAGCAAATATTCTGCTCAATACCAAAGATTTGCGTGTCATTTGTTTGATCTTTACCAGTTTGGGTATGTCACCTGGTGGCTGATGATATTGTAGCTCTGATAACGAGTAGAATTACTGAGGGAGCATCATATCCATGCTAGAAATTCTTTGGGGCTTCAATAATTCACCTCTGGAAGCATGGGTGTTTCGTTCATCATCCTTAAACAACCCTGACTCAGGGACCATTTGTCCGGGATGGGCAATTACGTGAAGAAAATTTTAACTGACCCCCACCCCCGCGTGCAGAGTCATACGTTGTTTATCTTGACATCAGATCACCATGTCGCGCGCATATGTTTGTGGTGCATGTGCTTGGTGTGCCCTTATCAGACGGGTAGTCATGATGGGTATATTGGGCTTCGTATATTTTACACCAGTATTATTTTGATGGCATGCGCCGCTCTCTTACTCAACAAGAACAAGAACTAGGAGGACAACAACAAAAAACAACAACAACAACAACAACAACAATAATAATAATAATAATAATAATAATAATAATAATAATAACAATAATAGTAAAGCAAAGAATGATAAATCAAATCAGATCTAATAACATCGATGGAATGGGATAAAGGAAACTGTGAAAGACTTGAAGAAAGTGGCTTTTAACGAAAATAATCACAAAAACGAAATTTTACTGCCAAAGCACAGTTTCTCCTATGCACGATGTATCAGTGGAACATGTGCGAAAGGCATACGAAATCAACATCGGAAAGTGTACAAATTATAAAATATAAATGGACCAAAACAGTAAGTACGTAAATTGATTAATTACACATACACTCGAATGTCTACACAATCATATACATTTTAATATCCATAGGACTACACATACATCCGAATGTTTACACAACTACGTGAAATTTACAGGACACACATATACGCATATGAAATCACGTGTCACTACCGAAGCCAAAAAATAACATAACGAGTTTTATTTTTATTTTTTTAACTATCACAGACAGAGCGAACAATTCATACTTTAAACACCACCACATAAAACTACGCCCGGAGATAAACCTGTCAACAAAAAAATACAGAAGAATCTGTTAGCCTTAACAAGCGACGTTACCAGCAATGTTTTTATTCAGAGAAGTCTGAGGTGGTATTGTCTCAAAAAATTAACCCTAGAGAGACAGATCCGTCATTTAATATCAACGTCCATGCTCGTCATGCCTCAATGATAAGAATGCAAAATACAAACCGAATCGACCGTCACCTGGATCAACAAGGTTCACGCACCCCAGTGACGAAAAATCAACTACTGGTTTAAATCTTCCCGAAGCACAGGAGCTGGAAGTACCCCACTGCCGGAATATTCCAACAGATGGCCATGCACGCTCATTATCAAATAACTAAAACAAAAAGATTGAAAACGGTCTAGGGGAGATAATAAAAATATTCTTAAGGCATTCTATCATCCCACAAATAAATCTAATACGGAAGAAACCTACCTAAACTGGAGACAGAAGCACCTTGAAGTAAAATCCTACATAGACAGCAACAAACATTCCAACGTCAGAAGAAACATTATGAAAAAGAAATTAATAACTGAGTTAGAGACTGACCAAATTAAACAATCAGTAAGTGATAAAGGGAACGAAAGTTGCAGCTAAGAAGATAGTACAAAGGAAATAATTATAGACCAACCCAGGTGCGGTAATGATAGAAAGATTCAATGTAACTCATAACCAAAGTGAAATACTCTCTGAACCAATCACAAACACCAAGGCAAAAGAAAATCAAATAGATGAAGAAAGTCACACAGAAATTGATCCAACTGTACTAGATGATCTAAAAAATCAAATCGTTTGAATGGCTGAAAGTTAAAGAAACCAGTATGAATGAACGTCACACTGTCTCAAAAAATCGTAACTCTAACCGAAACCTGAAAGATATTCTGAACATATTACAGAGCAAAAATAGAAGGATATCACTGTTGCATATCTTACGACTGCACTGAGAAAATCCAAAGAATGGAAATCATCTGGGAAAGATAGAATCCCAAATTCTGACTGAATGCGTTCCTTGAATCCAATGGGAGACTCTAAAATAGCATCATATGTGACCCCTGGAAAATCCTTCTTTGGATGGTAAATAGAGTAATTTATTTCCCGAAAATGATGAAGTTAACAATCCACATAACTACCGAAGAGTTACATGTCATACAACCATATATAAAATACTAACATCCATCATTACTCAATGCATATGTATATATATATACACACGTTCCTAATGGATAACTGGCTATATTCCAGAGAACAAAAAGGCTGTAACCCTGACTCGTATTGTAGTAAAGACCAACATTTTATCAATAAAACGATTGTTGAGGGCTGTCACAAAAGACGCAAAAATATGTGTATTGCATGGATTGATTCAAAAGAAAAGCAATGATCGTTGGCTTAAACTCGTCTGCAAAAATGAAAGGACCAACAGATTGTACTCAATGCAAGAAGCAAAGAAATATGTACAAGAATTGATGATCAGTGATACGGAGAAGCAACGAGACGAAACACAAAAACAAACTTTGATAACAAAAGAGATAAAAACAAAAGCCAAATCAAATGAAATCTCAGTGCTACGAAACACATGTAGATACAACGCATTTCATGGTAAATGACTTATAACAGACTGATATAGATGCAAATGCGTCACCTCAATCTTTGTCTACATCCGGACTTTATTCAGAAACAAGACTTCATTACAGCAGCTAAGGATCAGAGACTACCCACCAGAAATTACAAAAGCACAAAATTTGATTCTACCAACTGCATTTGTGGTGCAGCCAGTGAAACAATTGTCCACCTCATCGCTGGATGCTTTATGCTAGCCTCAAAGGAATACATTAAATGCCGGGCAGTATTTGCACTGGATCATATGCGTAAATTTGTATTCGTATATAAGACGAACATGTTGAAAAATAAAACTCCCAAAGAAAACATAGCTATCACTGTTTTTTTGGGACTCTGCTATCAAAAACTGACCGTGCTTTGCCGGTCAGTAGGCTTGATATTGAATAAATGAAATCACGTTGACAAAACTGTAGAATACAAAAATTATTTGTAAAATTAACTAAATATAAGGACTTTGAAATAGAGGTTTAAAAAAAGTACCAATGAACGAAGAATAACACAGGCTTTTGGGCTCTGATCGAGAATAGATCGTCGTCAGTGAGCGAATATGAAACAACAACCCTTTTACCGTTGATCGCCATAGAAAGCTACATATCCAAAACAATTAGCAAAACACCGGGAATGAAATGACGCTGAAGAAACGAAATATAATTACTGTAGCAAAGGAAGTAAGCAAACATCTATAAATTCAGTAATTGGAAAATCAATTAAGGTCACTGCGTAATATGGAGTAATCAATATCGATTGTCTAAATTTTAATATAAATTCAGTGGAAGTGACTGGCAGGTGCACGATTGTATAAGATTATGGGAAAATAACAAATGTACAGCAAGAGTACATTTAAAAATAGATAAAAGAAAAGGAACTAGATACATGCATAAAAGCTTACCTTTATGACTTGAAAGCAGATGTCTAATGCAGCTGGCTCGACGTTATATCGCACAGCGTTACACTCTGAGTTACTTCTGTTCAGAAAGAACTATGGCACTGACATATAGCACTGACATATGAAAGAAAGCTTAACTGTTATTGTCAAAAAGCATTATGTATGTTGTATTTATAAGAGACCTAAATATCAATTATATATACAGTATCAACAGGATAACAAATAGCACTAAATATGCAAAGAATGCAGAATAGATGCAAAGATTTCGTAGCCACATAACCACATGAAAGAAATACGTCTTTCGTATACATACTTTATAAAAAGTATACTGGAAATTGCAAACAACTTATGTATACATACCGGAAGACATGAATACTCTATCAACAGCAGAACAAAGAAATACAGAGATACACAGGAAACATGGGACTTGGTCGGAGTTTCTGTATACCAGTTCAAATTGCGTAAAATTGCAGCAAAGCCCTCCTCAAATACGAATCTGACATCTTTAAAAGCCGGAGAACAATGTAGAAGACAAGATGGGTATTAACACCATTTCCTTTCATGATATGATTTCTTGAACAAGACAAACGTAAGTTTAAGAGCTAACACATTTGCAAAATCAGAAACGTTAGAGCATTAACAATGTTAGTATACACAAGGTTACGAGTCGGCAGAAACTTTAGCACGGCGGGCGAAATTCTTAGCGGTATTTTATGTCTTTATGTTCGGTGTTCAAATTCCGCTGAGATCGACTTTGCCTTTTGGGTCGATAAATTAAGTATCAGTTGCGTACTGGGGTCGATCTAATCGACTGGCCCCTCCCAAAATATTTCGAGCCTTGTGCCTAGAGTAGAAAAGAATATTAGTAATACACAAGGCATAAATTATGTTAATGTGCACAAGGTGGTGAGGTGGCAGAATCGTCAGCCTACCTCGTAAAATGCTTTGTAGCCTTTCGTCCGACTTTACGTTCTGAATTCAAGTTCCGCCGGAGTCGACTTTGCTCTTCATCCTTTCAGGGTCGACTTTACCTTTCATCATTTCGGGGTCGATAAAATAAGTACCAGCTGAGTATTTCAGCTGATGGTAATATACTCACCCCTTACCCTGAGATTGCTGGTCTTGTGCCAAAATTTGGTTCCAGTATTAGAATATACTTGACTTACTACTCAGCGTTGTGCGGTAAAGTATTCAAGGAATTGTTTGCTAGTTTGCAGAATTGGACTTCACGGTACTTAGACATGTATATATTTTTAACCTAAATTCTGGACTCATTTAATTGGAACTATCCAAACATTATTAATCAATTTACACGAGTCGAAGATTTTTTAAACAATTTTTATCCTGAAAATCACTTGTTACTTTTGTTTTAAAGTGAAAGAGAGGAGAAAAAGAAACATATATAAACGTGTATATAAAATGGACGTGTGTGTGAGAGAGAGAGAGAGAGAGAAAGAGTACCATTTACACACACATGAGAACAAACAAAATATCTTTCTTTTTCTTAGAGAGCGTAAAGCTATGTGAGTGTATATGTCACAGAGAGCGGACGTGTGTGCGTTGATGACATTCATTATATGTGTGTATATTCTTTATATGTGTATGTGTGTGTTGAATCTAGTCACGGAAGCCATTTTTGTTTCGTCAAGAAATAACAAACAAAAATGGTTTTTAATCGTTTTCCCTAATAAATAGATTCCCAAATATCACAAACATTTGTACTCCACTGCCGAAGGTAAGTATGAAAATAAATATGTAAAAACATTAAGATAAAATATACTATTTCTGAGATATTTAGGTTACACACAAACATCCCTACAGTTTTAGTATTATTGAGACTAACAGTATCAGAACTGACAAACACTCTCGCTATAAATTAACGTAAAAAACAGTAAC
>NC_142938.1:59635998-59653498 GCF_046866305.1 Octopus bimaculoides | reverse complement strand
ATATATATATATATATATATATATATTTATATATATATAAATATATATATATATACATATATATGTACAATAGGCACAGGAGTGTAAGTGTGGTAAAAAGCTTCCTTCCCAACTGCATGGTTCCGGATTCAGTTCCACTGTATAGCACCTTAGGTAAGTGTTTTCTACTATAGCGTCAGTTACCATTCATCAGCAGTGTTTCACTCCCACGCTGATTAACAAACACCACTCTTAATCCACACACATCAGAGTCCCATATATAGAGTCACAAAACCCCTTAATCCTAAGATCTGTTTGACATCAAATGCGGGAAATTCTCCAAAGAAGTTAACAGGAAAGTTTTGTCTCAAATTTTGTCTTCAAAGATTTCCACACCCAAATTAACAGAACTTTCTCGATCTATGAACAGAAATTTGTATTATTAAAAACTAATAAATCAAACTGATTAGAAATCCAGACTTTCCATCCAACGCCCCACGACGTTATTGGACGCCATCGGCTTACCCTTGCAGGTGTCGTGCTGCAAACCGACCGACTTGTCCTTGTTAACCTTTGCTCCTGCTACCGTCTCGTAACTTTTCATGGCCTTTTCCATCGCTGGAAGCTAGCCCTCATGGAGATGTCATCAGCTTACGCCGTAGCTCATCTTCCACACCATAGATCATGCAGCGCACCTTCTAGTGCTTTAAACTTCTGCAGAAATGGCTCAAGAGCCAATATATACAAAAGCGGAGATAGGGGACACCCCTGACGAACTGAACACTCGATCCTGAACGGTTAGGGAGAGGGGCACAGAAATTAGTCCAATAAGAATATACACAGTTTGACAAAACAACGTTCATAAAAATGCCACAATGGCCAAACATACTGGTCAACAATTCCTTCTCCTTTAGTTATTCCCCGGTAAAACCGGGAAATAGTTCAACAAGGATTAAAAATAAACTTTAAGGTTCAACACATAACAATTCCAAACGGTAATCCAACGTTTTCAACAACAACAGCAAAAATGCTTACTAGCAGCGAAAAGCACACTTCCGACACAAATTCGGGAAACAAGCTTCTTACCATACAGCCACGCCTGCTATGTTTATTTATGCAAATTCTTTCATTTTAATTCCAGGTAAATACTCTATATCCAAATACACACCTAGAGGTCGACGCATTGATTTTTGGATAAGAAAATCGCTGTGCAACCATTTCAGGCTTCGAGTTCCGTCTCACTCTGGGCAACTGTCACCCACTTTTAGCTCCGTGTCAATCAACGTCTTGTCGGTAAATTTTTTCAGACGGAAGCTGTATGGAACCTCATCCTATACATACAAAATGTGTCTTTATCTCTGTACTGTTCTCCTCCTCCTAAACTTGATAAACGGTGCTGTTTTGTTTACCTCCCAGTAACAGAGGGTTCGCCTATAGAGATCGATAAAATAAGTACCACACTTAAATACACTCGATCCTATTACATTAAAAAATACGTCATACCGTTGATTTCTTCGACAAAATAGCTTCATGGTGGAACCCCAGCATGGCCGCAGTATAATGAGTGAAACAAGAAGAGAGAAAAGATAGTATGATAATGCACTTTAGCATTTATGAGAGTGTATCTTTTTATGTTACGACTGTAAGCTTCTTTTAAATACGTTTCCAGATGCTCATATGTTTTCCCTTCAATAATATCATGAAAGATCGTAGGCATTCAAAATTTTACGACTGTGATGAAAATACCGAACACGTTTTAACAGCGAAATTCGTGGAAAAGCCTATTAAATGTTGATAACAAATTTGCATTAGATATCGAATATAAAGATTGAAGAATTAAAAGAAATATCGTATTTGTATCATGAGTAGATTATTAAATATGATATTAATTCAAGCTTTGGTAAATATGATCATCAATGCAATATTACAAGCAAATGTTATATTGTCTGTGTGTTATAGGAATTAAATTCACAACCTAATTGATACGTCTACATTTATTTTGCTTCGTATGAATAATCTTCAGTACCTGCTCAGCAGGAGATTCCGTTTAATCTTCATCTAATACGAAGTGATAAAGCTGCGGTAATCAAGTGGAAATCTTTACAAGCGATAGGCTAGAATTTTGACGTTCATGCTTCATTCAAAGTAGGGATGATAATAAGATAGCTTTTATCTTTTATTTGTTTCAGTCATTAGATTGCGGCCACGCTGGGGCACTACCTTGGTGCTTCTTATCTTTTCTGTTTACTTATAAAGTCTGCTACTTATTCTCTCTGTCTGTCTTCCTGAACCGCTTAGATGCGAGGAAGAAAACACACCAACATCGGCTGTCAAGTGGTGGTAGTGGGTACAAATACAGACACAAAGAAACATACATGCACAGACACACACACACACACACACACACACACACACACATACATATAAGTTGTTACTATTTTTTTTTTTTTTGAAATCATTTAAGCAACCGAAACACATAATCGACCGCGGTGGAATTTGAACTCAGAACGTAACGGCAGACGAAATAACGCTAAACATTTCGCCCGGCGTGCTAACGCTTCTGCCAGCTCGCCGCCTTCCCAACGAGCTAGCTATTAAAATATATAAAAAAGGGCCTATTGTCGATTCTGTCATCTAATTTATTTTTTCCATCCCAGCTTCTTTATTTGGAAATTCTATGCAATGGTTAGGGTATAGTTTAAGGGAGATCTTGTCTCTATTTCTGGAAAGCCTTACAACCAGGAAGAATCTGAATCGGTGCCTGGACGAGTAAGTAGAAGCTGCAAATTGGCATCGTTGGAACAGGTTTTATCCTTATATAACAGCTCGATGGAAATAGTATTCAATATTCTCTCACACTCCAAGATAGAAACATTAACGTGACATTCTTAATACGTGCGTTCACTGATAAATGCCTTCAGCATTTAGAATAGAATAAAACTGATATTCAAGAAAAATAAGTAACGCATTCGTTTCTTCCGAAATACTTTTGGCAAGTTATCGTAAAAACAACAATTGGCTTTTATCTTTTGCTGTTAGTGATGAACTTGCAGCTCTTTAAATTTATAAGGAACATGAAATGGATTTTATTTCGAGCTTTGACAATTATTATTTATATTATTTTTCTTTATTTTTCCTTTCATTTTCTTTATTTTCTACGCATTTTCTTCTTCCTTCGTTGCATTTAACTATTTATTTTCGATTATTGTTTCCTTTGTATTTTCCTCTTATTTCTCTCCTTTCTTTTCCACTGTCATCTACCACATCATTCTGATTTCTTCTTCTATTTCTTCTTCTCCTCAACCTCCTCCTCCTCACTTTATCTTCTTCTTCTTTTACTCCTACTCCTTCTCCTTCTTCCTCTTCTTCTCCACTTCTTTTTTTTCGCTGTACTTCCTAAGTGAGACATTGCCTTCACTCTGTTAACACATTACTGCAACAATAAATTAAATTGTTCACATTTTTCCATCATTTCTCGACATTACATATCCGTTGAGAGAGTTTTCTGCAATCACGTCGAAAGAGACGAATAAGGAACATATCTATACGAGTGTGTGTATGTGTGTGGGTGTGTGTGTATGTGTGTGTATGTGTATGTGTGTGTGTGTGTAGATATGTTTGATACGCGTGTGTGTGTATATTTATATGAGTGCTCAATTATGTATGAACGTTTTATATATATATATATATATATATTGTGTGTGTATGTGTGATTGTGTGTATATGTGTTTGTGTTCATGTGCGTGTAAATATGTAAGTGCCCTATATATATATATATATATATATATATATATATATACATGCAGGTGCATACATGTATATATATTTGAATATGCAACGTATGTATATGTATATATGTACATATATATATATATATATATATATATATATATATATATATATATATATATATATATATATACATACTATACTCACATATAAACACATACATATATGTACACACAGGCATACATCCACAACTACACATACTCTTTCTCTTTCTTTCACACACACACACACATATACATATAGAACGCATGAGGAAGCTTTAGCGATCACAGGAAATGTGCCATAATGCTGCGTCTATCACCACCACCGCCACTACAACTATTACTGCTGCTGCTGCTGCTACTACTGCTACTTCTTCTGATGTAACAGTTGTTGCTACTGCTGCTGGTGCCACGGTTGCTTTATGGATATGGTTTTATTATATTTTCTTCTCTGTAGCAAATATTTTTAACGTAACATAAGAAATGAAATCCATTTTCTTTATAAACTCCTTCATGTGATGTATTTGCTTGTCGTTGGACGGACGAACTGATGTATACTTTTCTCCTGCTAAGACGTTCTTGCTGTGAAATTAAGTGTAGGTGCATGTTGCTGCGTGCATTATATGTGCTTGTGAATGTATCTGTGTTTGTGTGTGTGTGTGAAAGAAGTCGAGAGAAGGTGCGTGGCTTGGTGGTTAGTGCATTTGGCTTACAGTCGTGAGATCGTGACTTCGATTGCCGGCGGCGTGTTGTGTCCTTGAGAAAAACTCTTTATTCTCTTTATTTCCGGTTGCTCCTATCCAATCAGCCAGCAAGAATTAGTAGCACCTGTAATTCGAAAGGTCGGCTGCCTCGTCACATTCTTTATGATGCTGAATCCCCTCCTCTTGGGAAATACGTTAAGGGTACGCGTGTCTTTGCTCAACCACTTGCAAGTCAATTTTACGAACAATCAGTTCTGTTTCTCAGACCAACTGGCACAGTAATCGTGGTATGTGTGTGTGTTTGAGTGTGCGTGTGTGTGTGTGTGTGTGTGTATGTGTGTGTGTGTGTGTGTGTGTGTGTGTGACTGTTTTTCTATATGCGAGAGTTTCTGAGTGTGACTGTGTGTGTTTCTATGTGCATGTGTGTGCGTTTGTATGTGTATCCATGAGGCCTTCGGCGTGAGGTTAAAGTTCAACTTTCATTCTGTGGTGTAAAAAGCTTGTTTCGCAACCACATGACCCCAACTACACTGCCAAGCCAGAAATCTTTGGAATTTATCACTTCATAAGACGAGATATTCTTCAAGGCGGTACCCCAGCATGGCTGCAGTTTAATAATTCAAACAAAAAAAAGATTAATGTGTGTGTGTTTGTGCGTTTGTGTGTGTGGTGGGGGTGCGTGTATACACACGAGGATGTGCTACAATGTTCAGAGGCCGACTATGAAGGAGTGATGCTACAGCTGTGCTGTGAAACTTTGCATGCATTAATTCAATTATTTTTATTAATAAATGTTTTTTCCAGGTAAGTTCACACACAGACACGCACGCACACACACTCAAACACACACACACACACACACATACACACACACACACACACACACACATATATATATATATATATATACATATGTGTAGTGGAAAGATCCAAGGAGCAGGATGCACGAAGTTACGGATTGTATTTTTTCAGCCTTCTTTCTTTACGATCCTTGAAACAAACAGACATGATGGATCAATTAGTGGGCAACTTCGCTTTTTCTTGACTATTATTGTTATGTCTGTTCTATTATTTCTTTTTGTTTCTTGTCCATTTGATTACAAAAGTTCCACAGAATCTTACAATCCCCGACTCCAGCACTCGTTCAGCCCGATGTTCATCCCATGCGTTTCCAACTTTAAATTCTCGTTTCTGGCGAAGCTTCCAGTGTAAAACTTTCACGTGGTTAAAAAATGACAATTAAAACAGGAAGTTTATGTGTATGTGTGAGTGTGTGTCTCTGAATGTATTTTTGTGTATGCTTGTTCCCCACCATCGCTTGACAGCATTTGTTGGTGTGTTTACGTTTCCGCAGACTAGTGGCCCTGCGAAACACCGTGCGAATAAGCCCCATGTTTTAAAAGTAAGCACTTCTGCGCATTTTGTTCGATTAAAGCCAAGGAAATGCCAAACCATGGCCGCGGTCCGGTGACTTTCAGAAAAATAAAAAATAAAAAGATATAGGCGCAGGAGTGGCTGTGTGGTAAGTAGCTTGCTAACCAACCACATGGTTCCGGGTCCATTCCCACTGCGGGGCATATTGGGCCGACCAAAGCCTTATGAGTGGATTTGGTAGGCAGAAACTGAAAGAAGCCTGTCGTATATACGTACATGTGTGTGTGTGTGTGTGTGTGTGTGTGTGTGTGTGTGTGTGTGTGTGTGCGTGCGCGTGCGTGTGTGTGTGTGTGTATGTGTGTCTGTGTGTCTGTGTGTGTTCCTCCAACATCGCTTGACAACCGTTGCTGGTGTATTTACGTCCCTGTAACTTAGCGGTCGGCAAAAGAGCCCGCTAGAATAAGTACTAGGTTTACAAAGAATAAGTCCTGGGGTCGATTTGCTCGACTATAGGCGGTGCTCCAGCATGGCCGCAGTCAAATGACTGAAACAAGTAAACGAATACAAGAGAGTAAAAGATTTTAATGATACGCCATTACACTTTGCATATACTTATGGATCAAAACAATTTGATTCAAATCCGTTGGTATCCTTGAGTTTCAAGCGTGATGTTAGTCGTCAACCATTTTGAATTTCAAACTGTTTTGCTCCATACATATAACTCCCAATAAATTTGTTGAGTGTCCTTCTTTCGTTTATCCTCTCACTCGTTATACATACAATCATTGATAAATATATACATGCAGGTATATATATATATATGCGAAATCAAAGATGACAGAGCGAAAGATGTTTAAATGATATGATTTACAAATAATGGTGCAATGTATCGAACGTATTTGTCTGTTATAATATGTCTGTGTGATGTAAAAACCACTTTACGATTCTATGTTCGCATAGAATTTACCTTGTTTATTTGTATTTCTGAATTTACGAACGCACGCACACAAGCACAAACATACACGCACATATTTTTGTGTGTTTATATAGATATTTGCATGTGAATCTGCGTATGTATATGTATGTGTGTCTGTGTATTCGTCGGTGTTTGTAAAGCATTGTATGTCTCGGCGTACATGGCATTAACTTTGTAAAATACACACATGCGGCGCGGAACAAGAAGTATGATAATGTGTTGTATATTGTACAAAGAACGATTAACATTTTCGAAGCAATCTCAGTATAATACTGCGCCTATCTACATATACTGTGTCAAAACAGCGCTGGGTCGATGCAGAAAACGTAGTACCGACTATAGCCAAGCCTAGCTGTTGGTGGTGATGGAATATTGTATGCTTAGCTTCAGCGGAAATGGCAGGAAATTGAGCCGCTTCCTTTAGTGTCAGAACGTAATAAATGAAGCTGTCTTGATAATGAAGAAGTACGTGTGTGTATAAAACTAATAATTGTACGGTGGATTTAAAACGTTAGGCGAACAGATAAGTGACAAGAAAAACAGAAGCCTGTGTAATTGATGCGAATTGTGTTGTTGAATGCATCAATGAAAATGGAGCTTAGCAGAGTAAATGTATGCTCGTATAGATACATAAAGAAATAAGCATACACACACGTACATACATGCATATATACATACATTCAATACATCTGTGTTGTGTGTTCGTGTGTGTGTCGGTGTAAATGTATATATATATATACAGACATGCATACACACACATGTATATGTTTGTATATATACATACACACATACACACACACACACACACACATATATATATATATAATATATATGCATATATATATACTACCTATATATGCTTATTTATGTGTATAAATATCTGTATGTGTACATCGTAGCATGCATACATAAATATTTACATACAGAGAAAAAAGGTTTTCGCTAAATGTTATAAACTGCACAGAAATGATGTGTCTGAGATAATGGTAAAGGATTATGGAGAATTTTCTGCTGGAACAAAAAAAGAATGCATACCGATTCATACACTCAGAATCACAGAGCATGTTGTGTACTTGTGTGGGTGGTTGTGCGTGTGTGTGTGTATGTGTGTGAATGCGTGTGAGTGAGTCCATGTTTCTTGTGTGTATTTGCGATTGTATATGCGCATGTATGCATGTCTATATATGGGCATATCTGTGATTCAATATTCCAAGAGTTCATATAAATCAACTAGGAACCAATAACAGTCAATATTAATTGAGCTTCTTCATGGACGTCACTCTCACTCAATCCTCTCAATCTCTGTCTCACACCGCACAATTCCTCTCCATACACTTCTTACACATTTCCACTGCATTTATTAACACTCTGCTTTTTAAAGATTTAGTTAAAGACTAAAGATTAGGGATTAGAGAAGGCGCGTGGCTTTATGGTTAGTGTATTCGGCTCACGAATCGACCTTCTCACTGGTCAGAAGGGATAAACAACACTCAGCTAAACAATCATCCATCAATGTTATATCGCCTGATGAAATGAATCCACGATAATCGACTCGATGCTCACGTGTACTACGGCCTACACCGTAATCATCCTAGGAATACGGACTGTGATCTTAAGAAACATGTGATCTGTGGAAATGCGCGTAACGATGCATTAAATATTTCTAAATTCCATCCAAGGAATATTGTCATTGTTACTGCATATATATATATATATATATATATATATATATCATCATAAATATACAGGGATTAGCATTGAGTTGCTTCCCCAACATACTGAAAATTTAGAAATAGCAGTCAAAGAACTACTGATTCTAAACTACAATTTTTTCTCTAAACGGATGGCGATATTTATGGCACACATAGAACAAAAAACCGGAGGGAAAAGCGTAAACAAAACAAGTCCTTAGTTAATTGGATACGAATCGTTTCATGGTTAAGCGAATGAAAATTTCACTATTCCAATCTTATATATATATATATATATGTATATATATATAAATATATATAATCCGAAATGTATAGTATTAAATATCCATCACTTCTAATCTTACCAATCTGTTTTGCCTAAAGAGTATTAACTAACAATCCAATTATATGACTTTACGCTCATCAGAGTTGGCCGACCCACTCTACTGACTGATGTACGAGCGCATCTTTTCCCTGACTTATAGACTTATGGTCTCTTAGACGACTCACGCACGTATATATATATATATATATATATATATATATATATATATATATGAGGCATTGGTATCCAGAAGACCCAAGATGGCAGGTAAGTCCATGTAAGTGCTATACTCAGAAACTGGGATGTATCTTGTTATTTGTATGAATCGGGGGCGCTAGATCAGATTGTTTGACCATGTTGCTCGAATTTCAGAGCTAGACCCAGCTTACCGTGTTCCTTTGCATGAGGATTCGGATCGTATTGATGGGCTACATGTCACATAGTCATGGCAGATGAGAAAGTATGTCGTGGAAATGGGGACTGACTTGGATTCAGCTCGATGGGTCTCCCGGGAGGACCAGAAAGTATAGTAATAGATGGTAAATGCAGCAACGCATTGCAACGGCGCATACTCCCACACCTACCTTGCGTTGTTCTTAGAAATTCCTTTTAAATCTGAAGATATCTGGTTTCCCAAGCACTGTCAGAGCGTGAGGAACCAGGTTGAAAGTCCAACCAACTACAATACATGTCTTGCATGAGAACATTGACCTAACACCAATACCAAAACTGATCATGCATACCTCTAGGCCGAAGCATTTTCTAAAAGTGTACTGCATCGTAAAACAATATGTGTTGACCGAAAGTCGCTTAAACCTTAGAGTCGGGCAGATGGGGACCGAATGAAACCTTTAGATAAAATTATGTCACCAATGGCTTCTTCATCGTGAATATGTGAACTTAGCCATCTCAAGATGAGCCCATGTGTATAAATCAACGCCCATCCCCACTGGCCTCCCGAGAAAAACATAAATAGAGAGGAGAGGATCGGTTGCATTTTCCTTTTCTAAGTGTGTTGTTCATGACCGCTTTACAGGGAATCTGGCTGACATGACGTTTAACCTATTTCCACTATAGCGGGAACGCGGCGTGACAGGGTTGTCCTTTGATTCCACACCGAAACAAAAACTCGTTAATTTGTACATCTAAACCCAATTTGCAACTAGTTGGCTTGCAAACGATTTCTAATCTGCACTGTTATAACTAACATGGAAACGTCTGGTATACCTCTAAACTATTTTTTGATTCAAGATTATTCCTAATTCTTAAACGCCGCATGGGGTAAATTTCAGGGTTCGAATAGACTCTTGGTATAAACTGCGTAAGATGACTGACTACCTGTTTTCCTCTCCGAGAGAAATTTATTTATATTCGTCCTGAACAAAATATCATGGTTACTATCGCACCCTTTCTATACTAAACCATTAAATAGACGTATTTGATAGGATAAAACGACTACACAAGCAATATTCACAGTAGGAACATCAATATTAAAAAATTCTGGCAATAAACGAACAAGACTTTTTTTTTTTGCGCATAGAATAAAATAGAAATTATTCGGAGCTTTCAATATTACTCAATACAATACCAAATGCTAGCAAAAACGTAAGAGCCATCAAGTTATAAAAACATTCTTGTGATAAACAATAGTTTTAGTGTTATAAATCTGAGGCTGATCGAACTAGATTAGATTATATTGAAAAACAGAAGAGAATTAGTGACATTTACAAACCTTTACTTAAAATCTTTCATTGCCAAGTTATTTTATTTATAAGAAAAGTATTAGAAGAGAATTCTTGCTAAGAGAAAAAAAAAAAAAAAAAAAGAAATTACGGAAGAATTATTTGTGTATGGAAGAGAAAGCATCGCAATAATAAAGCTAAAATTTAAATATAATGGACAATGTGAGAATTTTATTTATTTATTTATTTACTTATCTATTTATTTATTTATTTATTTATTTGCAATTTGAAATTCTGAAGCTGTATGATGAATGCACAACAGGGATGATATATTGAAGGAAATAAAAAGTGAGTATTTACAAGAAAGAATAACGCTAATTAGTTATATAAAAGCATTATGTGTGTAAGAATATACAAAATGTAGCCCCTTCCTTAGCAAAAAAAAAAAAGCATTTGCGTGCTTAGTCGGCATCAGCAGAACATGAAAGAATGTCTCTGATGCTAGGGTTTAAAACCTGAAATAAATAGATCCTTAATAGATGCAAAAGGTCAGTGACGGGTCACAGATTTCATACTAATTATATATATGTATACATATATGGGTGTATACAAGCGCATATATTTATATATATATATATATATATATATATATATATATATATATATATATATATATATGTGTGTGTGTGTGTGTGTGTGTGTGTGTGTGAGAATACGCATTTGCGCGTCTGTGTGTGCGTTTCTGGGTGTCTATTTATATATATATATATATATATATATATATATATATATATATATATGCTTACATACATACATGCATATACATATACATATATATGTGTATGTGTGTACGTATGAATCAGTTGTTCTCCCATGGATGGTACGCATTCCTATAAAGGGAGTCACGTGTCCAGACGGTACATCAATGCCAGGGCAGTTAGTTCCAGCTGCCGTCTTTGTCACCAAGAATGTCTTAGTATTACAAAAGAGAACAAATTGGATGAGGCAGACATGGGAAGACTACTATTTCTGCTCCCGAAACGGAACGGACGTGAGGATGGAAAGAAAGAGCATGAGGAATAGAAGGAGTGTGAAGAGGAGGTAGATGAAGTGGAGGGGGAATAGATGTATTAAAAGAACAAGAACAACAATTTCAACAATATAGTAGCAGTTGTCGTCGTGGAGATGACGATGTTAATAATGATGATAATGATTACTATCATAATCATAATGATGACGACGTGGATGACGATGATTATGATGATGACGATGATTATGATGATGACGAAGACGACGATAGTGATGGTGACAACAATGATGGTGATCGTGATAGTGATGATGGCGGTTGTGGTCGTCGTCGTAGTGATGCTGACGCTGGTGATAATGACGACGATGATGATGGTGATGATGAAGATGATGACGGTGACGACGATGAGAACGACAATGAAGAAGATGGTGATAGTGGTGGGGGTGGGGTGTTTGTGGGGTGAGGATGATTATGATGGTAAAGAATATGATGATGATGATTAAGATGGTGATGATGGGGATGCAGACGGTGATTCTGAAGCTGAGGAGGAGAATGGTGAAAACCATGTTGATTATGGCCTTTGGTTACCATTCTTGAAGGTTGATCATTCGCATGAATCTGGATACGTCACTGGGTATACATCCATTTCCTGTTTTACCTGTACGTGCACGTGGTGAGCAGGATCGTCTCAAAATTGAACATAGGTACCTATACACACGCACACACAAACACACACACACACACACACATACACACACAAAGAAAGAAACAAGCAAACGTATGCACATATACTGACTCTCTCACTCGCGCACGCGCATGTATATATCCATAAATAACGCTGAAAATCAAAAGGAAAAGCCAGCTTAGACATAAACGTACCTTTTCACTTTTATTCGTTTCCGTAATTAGACAGCGGCCATGATGGAGCACCACCTTGAAAAATTTTTAGTCGAATGATTCGACACCGATATTTATTATTTTTTTTTAAAGTCTGGTACAGATAGAGACAAGTGTGCAGTTGTACAACATGACCAAGTGGTTAGGGAGTTGCACTCACAATCACGAGATCGTCGTTTCAATTCCTAGACCGGGTTGTGCGTTGTATTCTTGAGCGTTGTGTCCTTGAGCAACTTCGTCTCACGCTGCTCTGCGATCGTTCTGATACCCACGCGTGATACATCGTGCACCTGTTCAGACAACGTCGATTTAATAGAGAGAGAGAGGGGGGGAGGCTAAAGCACGGTATGAATATTTGATCACTCTAGACAAATAATTTATGTGCAGATTATTCAGTAAAATACTAAACACTCATACGTCATCTTCGACGGGTGTGGTCTCTATATCTATCTATCTATCTATCTATTTATCTATCTATCTATATCTATATCTCTATATATATATATATATATATATATATATATATATATATATATATATATATATATAGCTGGAATTTGCACAAAGAAAAAACAAAAGACAAAGACAGATGTGTAAACACCACACACATGTATTACTTTAACGCTCGGGATACGAGAAAGTCATTTACGTTTCGAGCATACGCCCTTCAACAGAAAGGAAACAGAAATAAACACAGAGAGAAGATAACAAAAAGGTTTAGTGGCTGGCGTCAATCATGGCGAATGTATATATATATATATATATATATATATATATATATATATATATATATATATATATATGCGAGTAAAAATAAATACAAAAAAAGGTGGATTTTTTTGTATGATTGTGTATAGAGGAATATATTATTTTGCTTAAAAGAGTTCCAACACTGTCTGTTTTTTATGTTTTATTTATATTCCTGCAGAACTAATGTGGGGTATAGAATATGGAATATACAATATATAATATAATATACAATATATAATATAAAATAAAATAAAAATGGATGGCACCATGAAATAAAGTATTGAATGTAGATGAAATATTGAGTGTTCAATATAAAGGATCAAATATATAAATATATAAATATAAATATATATATATAAAGGCGACTCGAGTTTCAGGGCTATTTCCCTTCGTCATGGCCGGTATGACAGTCTTTAACAGACTGTTAAAACTGCCATAGCGGCCATGACGAAAGGAAATAGCCCTGAAACTCGAGTCGTCTTTATATATATATATTTATATTTATATATTTATATATTTGATCATTTATATTGAACACTCAATATTTCATCTACATTCAATACTTTATTTCATGGTGCCATCCATTTTTATTTTATTTTATATTATATATTGTATATTCCATATTCTATACCCCACATTAGTTCTGCAGGAATATAAATAAAACATAAAAAACAGACAGTGTTGGAACTCTTTTAAGCAAAATTATATATATATATATATATATATATATATATACATACATACATTTATCTGTCTGTCTATCTATCAATATATGTGTATTTATATAATCACACACACACACACATATATGTATGCATGCACGTATGAATACATGCATATATGTATGTATGTGTGCCTGTATGTATGTACGCATGTATGTATGTGTGTATGTGCGTTGTATATGCTTATGTGTGTGTGTGATTGTATGTACGTTTGTAATTACGTGTGAGGAGAGACAATCTGATTAATAGACAAAACAGATAGATAAAGAGAGAGAGAGAGAGAGAGAGAGGGAGAGAGAGAGAGAAAGAGAGAGACAAGGAGTCAGACAGATGATCAGACAGATTGACAAATAGATGGATAGATGCGGCTTCCGGGACATAATTACAAACATAGACAAGCAGACAATTATGTACAGAAATATTGCAAAACAATACACGCAATATATGAGGAACAGATAATAATGAGACGATTTTAGAGAGCAAGAAATATACAATACACATTAGCGAGAGAGAGAGAAAAATATAAGGCAATTTAAAGAGGAAGACAAAAAGCGATAGTCCGTCTAGTGCGATTAACTTGCAACTTGTTGACAAGTAATGAGTATAGAATGTGTCTCTGTTATGTCTGTCTGCGCCTGGGCGTGTTTGGATGTGCGGCTTTCTGCGTGCCTTTTTGTTCTGTATGTATGTGTCCTGTGTGACTGCATGCTTGTAAGATGTTCGCTTTCCACCCGCGTAGTTGCAAATTTAATCTCATGTAGCTCAGTGCCACTCAAAGCATTATGAGTGTGTTTGGTAGATGGGAAGGGAAAGAAGACCTTCGTATGCATTCATGTGTGTGTGCGTGTGTGTGTGAGTGTGTGTGTGTGTGTGTGTGTGTGTGTGTGTGTGTGTGTGTGTGTGTGTTTGTCTGCCACCTCGGCTTGACAACTGCTAATGGCCTACATTCTTGTAAACCAGCAATTCGACATAACTGACGCTTAGATTAAATACGAGACTGAAACTATGAGTGCTGGGGTCGATTCTTTCGATTAGAAACACTTCAAGACGTTGCTCCAGTATGGCCGCGGCCAATATCTCACACAAATAAGAAGGAAAAAGACACAAACGCACACATACACGTATATATACACATACATACATATACATGTATATATGTGCGTGTGGATGTATATATACATGCCTGTGTAGATATAAGTATATATGACTATATATATATATATATATATATATATATATATAGAGAGAGAGAGAGAGAGAGAGAGAGGGGGGGGAGAAAGAGAGAGATCGACATAGGCATATATACTTATATATATACACAGGCATGTATATGTATATAGATATATGTGTGTGTGTATATATATGTATGTATATATGTGTGTATATATATGTATATATATATGTATATATATATATATATATATATGTATATATACATGTATATGTGGACATACATACGTACACACACACGCTCGTACACACTCGCTCGTACACACTCGCACACATTCGCACACACACAGACAAATCAACAACGACATAGAAATCGGAAAAGGTAGTTCTTCTGCCGACTTACTTAAGATGAAGAACTTCAAAAGTCAGGGTCAGTGATATACCACCCGAAATAGATGTGGCCTGGCTGGTAACCGCCATCCTCATGCGGCAGAGAGGAAAATATTACCATTCTGCAGACGATTAGAAGAAATAAATACATAGACGCAATCTAATGACTAGAAACATAGAAAAAAATAATGATAAAGATATATAAACATATGTATGTATATATACACACAAACATATATATATATAGACGGGGCCTTGATGAATGCCATGAGGCGTGAAAGTATACTAGACCTGATATTTAATACTCAATAGTTCATATATTCAATAAGACATTCAAAACTTCATTTCATTTTACTATTTATATTATATATTCCATATTCTATATCCCACATTAATTTTATAAGAATATAAATAAAACATACAAAACAGTCAGAGTTGGAACTCTTTTAAATAATATATATATATATATATATATATTTAGAGGCATGAAGGGGGTCATTGGTAATGGATATTCGGAGTGAGGGTGGATCGAGAGGGGGATGAAAGACGATGAGCGTTAATCAAACACAAGCGTATGTGTCTAAGTGAAAGAATAACACTGTGAGGGTTATTCACGTGTGAAAATTACATGAAAACTAAAGAAAATGAAAACTAGAAGCGGTGTAACATCAACGACAACACATACAGCAACAAAGATTACAAGGACATCCGTGGTGATCACGGTGATAGCGACTAACACTATAAAATATACAATAGGTAAATAAAGAATGAGATAACTGAATATAATAACAAGAACAGTGACAACAGAATTGTGAAGAAAATAAAGATATTGATCCAAGTAGGTAATAGAAAGAAAAGAAGAAAAGTAACGAAATCGAGGAAAATGATGTTTACAGAAAAATGAACAGAATTTGAAAATTGAAGTAGCGGGGAGATAATTGACTGAGAAAGTGAAATAAATTAGAAAAATGAATGAAATAAACACGTGACATATTTGTGTTTAGGGAATTATTTTCAGTGTGTGTGTGCGCGCGCACGCGTGTGAGTGCGTGTGTGAGTGTTTGTGTGTGTATGTATGTTTGTAGAGTTCGACGTTAAATTCTGTGTACAGGATATACGAGAGGTGTATGAAAATCTTGAGCCTCAAAAAAAGCAAAACATGGTACAAGACTTCTAATGAAAGTACCATACTTCAAGGCTGAAGGGTCTTGAAGGGTCAGAACTTTTCATACCCCGCCCCCGTATGCAAGAGCCATTGATCTGTGAATGTATATGTGTGTGTATGTATATATACATACATACATACATATATATATATATATATATATATATATATATATATATATATATATATATATATATATATATATATATATATATATATATATATACATATTAATAATTATCGCCAAGTCAACATGGCAGTCCCAAATATATCCAGTACCGCTGCCGTAGTCTCGTTTAGAGAGACTTAGAAATATTAATGTATATATATATACTGTCCCGTCTAGACTGAAGACCATGTACTGCAATAGCTTGTCATTCAAGAACCTGCAGCTTTTTAACTGCTTGCTAAAACATCAGAAGGATTTTCATGGAGTGGGTGGTAACACTATAAAATATACAATAGGTAAATAAAAATGAGATAACTGAATATAATAACAAGAAGATTGACAACAGAATTATGAAGAAAATAAAGATATTGATCCAAGTAGGCAATAGAAAGAAAAGAAGAAAAGTAATGAAATCGAGGAAAATGATGTTTACAGAAAAATGAACAGAATTGAAGAATTGAAGTAGCCGGGAGATAATTGACTGAGAAAGTGAAATAAATTAGGAAAATGAATGAAATAAACACGTGACGTATTTGTGTTTAGGGAATTATTTTCAGTGTGTGTGTGTGCGCGCACGCGTGTGTGTGCGTGTGTGAGTGTTTGTGTGTGTATGTATGTTTGCAGAGTTCTCCTGCTATCCAATGTCCAAGATGAAAGGTGAGAACTCAAAAATGGGCTGTGGTTTCGAACTACCGCCACTAAAAGCCAA
>NC_142938.1:59623498-59630998 GCF_046866305.1 Octopus bimaculoides | reverse complement strand
TCGTTGGTTGACTGGATGAATACAGCAGATTGAATGTGCTAGACAAATACATCAAATATCAGATACGCATGAATGTATGAGTGTATTATATTTTACACAGGAGTAATATATTTTAAATAAGAGAATATATATATATATACTGAGAGAGAAAGAAAGTGAAAGAGATATTACGAATAGATAGAATAAATATATCCATGTCCACGCGCATACACACACAAACACACACACATATAATATATATATGTATATGTATATGTATCTATCTATCTATATATATATATATATATATATATATATATATATATATATATATATATATATATATATATATATATATATATATATGTATATATATATATATGCATATATGCAAATAATTGCATGTCCTCACACACACACATACACATATACATATGTATATACTAGCTGACGTACCCGGTAATTCCCGGGAACGTGGAGCTTATACCTTGCTTCCGTTCTCATAATTGTTTCGATAATCAAATAACAACAATACAAAGTATGTAGCCCTTATGTGCATTTACATAGAATACCTAACTGTCTTACTCAGGATCTTGTTTTTAGGGATTCCCATTAAGTTATGAATTCCGAAATTGTGAAGTCAGTTATGTAATAACATGAAATTATATATCCGATAGTAAGTATTGAAATAAAGTAGCCTGGAAAAGGGCTTTAATGCGTTCCCAGAGTATACAGAACATAGGGTAAATATTAATAAGGTACGTATACTGAAATTGTGAAGCATGTTACGTAATAACAGGCTAATCAGCGGTAGGTGGGGCATCGTTTTCCATTCAAATTGCTCCAGCCTTTGAAATGTAATCTTCGCTGTATGTAGCTGATCATTATCCTGATGGAAGAACACCTTTCACCTTGAAACCAAAGGCGGCCGTTTTTCTTCTAGCGCTGACCTAAGCCGCTCTCCTTTGCTATCGTTTGGTCTGGGTTTAAAAGTTCAAATTGGACTAAACCTTTAATAACCGACACAACAGATAACAATACTTTACGTAGATGAAGACCTTCTTTTGCCTGAGGTGCCGGTATTTCTCCTTTCCTTACTCAATATCTTCGGCGCATGATATTTTTATAGAGAACCCATTCCTCGTCACCATTCACTATTCGGTCCAAAAAGGGTTCATTTGTGAGGCGTGACAGTAAAGAATAGCACACATTCACTATCTGCGTGCGATTAGACTCAGAAGTTTGGTGAGGGACCCATTGACCCAATTTGCTGACCTTTCCGACGACACGCAGGTGTCGATGAATGGTTGAACGACCAAATCGAAGCTTCTCTTCTAGTTTCTCAACAGTTAAGATGGGATTTTTTGTAACCAAGGTTTACAGAATGTCCACGTCGAGCTCTACAGATCTTCCAGCATGAGACTCGTCTTCTAGGCTGTAGTTTCCGGCTCGGAATTTCTGGAACCACCGTTGGCACTGGCTTACGCTTATTGTCCGGTCCCCATATACTGCATGATTATTCCTCGCACTTTCCGTTGTATTGTTACCACTATTGAACTCATGAAGTAAACTATGCCGAATACCCTCCTGTGTTCCTTCCATTATAGCTTTGCAAAAATAACTGTGAAAATCGAACTGCACGTTTCAAATCTTGCACTAAGAATAAGGACAAGGTAAAATTACCACCTGCTTTAACGGCAAGTTGATGCAGATAGTTTATCCTGTCTCTCTCCGACTTTGAGTTCATGAAAAAACCGCATTATTTATAGGATGAGCTAGTATATATAGCATGAAGTGTCGTTGCCCGACTCTCTACCGACTATGCTATCCAATGCACTTAAGAACGATGTAATATGTGACTTTAATTAATCGATTTCCCATCTTCAATTGTGAAATGACGCCTTTCTAGTGTAGTGTTTAATAACTAACAATATCACGAAGAGTAATTGATAATTTCTCTCAAAATTACTAGAAGGAGAATGTGAATAGAAGTGCTTGCTGATGGATATTGTCAAATGGTAACGGAAGACAGCGTGTTAAAATCAAAAGAAGATTGGAATTGCTGTATGCATTCTTCACTTTCGTTCTTGAACGAACTTATTCCGATAACAACAGTAGATTAAGATATGAAGATCTATAAAGTATGGCCGTTTAAATTGTAGTTTACAGTAGTCATGACAAGTTTAATGGCGGAAGTAGTTTATGTGAGAATGCTGTGTGTTTGTATGTGTGACTGTGCTTTTATGTGTGTGTGTGTTTGGTGTTGAGTGAATAAATGGATGTAATAGATGGATATAACGAAAGATAGGTAGGGGAAGAAATGGATGAATAGACGGATGGATAGTGAGATAGGTAGATAGACAGAGACAGAGAGAGAGAGAGAGAGAGAGAGAGAGAGAGAAAGGTATATCCAAAGATAGATAGATAGATAGATAGATAGATAGATAGATAGATAGATAGATAGCTGGATGGATGGATGGAAGGATGGACGGACGGACGGACGGACGGACGGACGGACGGACGGACGGACGGACGGACAGACAATCAGACAGACAGACAGATACACACAGATAGATAGATAGATAGATAGATAGATAGATAGATAGATAGATAGATAGGTAGAAACCTGCATGCATAGATATATAGATGTGTATATACATACGAATTGTATTGGAAGGGGAACAGAGATAAATCCATTGAGAAAGAGAGAATACAGCACATATATGCGTGTATGTGTATGTACGTGCATGAATATATACAGGGAGACAAAGAGACAAAGTAAAGGAAGCAAAAGTAGGGAGATGAGCAGAGAGAGAGAGAGAGAGAGAGAGAGAGAGAGAGAAAGAGAGAGAGAGAGAGAGAGAGAGAGAGAGAGAGAGAGGAGAACTGAAGGTGCCATTTGAAAATAAGAGGTGTGTATATTATGAAGAATTGGGAAGAAGAAAGTGCTGTAATTGTAGATGTGATCGAAACGGTTAGCTCTGGCAGATGATTTGGTGGTGACGTTGACAACTGCTTCCATTTATTTGAGAAGACGACGCGTTGAAGAGAGCTTTTTCCACGACATTGCTTTAATAAGTCGTCCATGTTTGCGTATATATATATATACACGGACATATGTGTGTTGGTGTTTATTTGCATGTATGGTTGCGTGTGGCTGTACATATATACGTGATTGAAGTAGCGAGTGTTCGTGAGTAACGTGTGCGTTTATGTGACAGAAATACTAAGTGAATGAGCGTGTGAAATAGAAAATTGATAAGTATTCAGTATATAATCTCAGCAGTTAGTATGATGTATGAGTTTAATATATGACTGTCTTTCATCGACTCTCTCTCTCTCTCTCTCTCTCTCTCTCTCTCTCTCTCTCTCTCTCTCTATCTCTCTCTCTCTCTCTCCCTCTCATTCTCTCTCTCTCTCTCTCTCTCTCTCTCTCTCTTTCTCCGTTCTCTCTCTGTCTTTCTCTCACACTTTCTTCTTTTCTCACTCGCACTTCGTCGTATTTCTTTCAATATAGAGTTTCCATAATACAAAGACGAGTAATAACCATCACCAGAACAACAATAACACCACCACCAACAGCATCAGGCAAAAATAAATAACGAAAAATAATAACGATGATGAGTGTGTATGTTGGACAGTAGTCATCAGTGGAGCCTACATGCGAGAGTTCGCCCAAGTCAAATACTAAATGAATCATGGAGATTTAATTGACATTTACGCATATAAACCAGCGTCAATTTTCTTCGTAACACAATCACTACAATGAAACGATATCCAGACTAAAACAATTAGAAATACAATTCAAATTCTATTCTTTTCTTGTTTACCTATTTGTTTATGTAATAATAATAATAATAATAATAATAATAATAATAATTAATATTATTATTATTATTATTATTATTATTATTATTATTATTATTATTATTATTATTATTATTATTATTATTATTATTATCATTATTAAATAATAATAATAATAATAATAATAATAATAATAATAATAATAATAATAAGAAGAAGAAGAAGAAGAAGAAGAAGAAGAAGAAGAAGAAGAAGAAGAAGAAGAAGAAGAAGAAGAAGAAGAAGAAGAAGAAGAAGACGAAGAAGACCGGAATTCTTTTTATACAGATTACTCGAGATATTCAGGCGAATAGAATGGATTCTGATGTAAAAATTCACATTGGCAAAAGAGACCGATAGAATAGGTACCAGGCTTGAAAAATATAAGTACTGGGGTCGATTCCATTGGTCGCGAAGTTCTTCAAATCACTGCTCCAGCATGGTCTCAGTCTAATGACGAGGACACATAAATGATTAAAAAAATTGTTTAATGTAAATGTCTTGAAATAGAAGGCTGAAAAATTAGCATCTAAGAAAGACAATTGTACACGTGATAATCGGAGCTTTGCGGCTAATACCAAATGACACCTTTAAACACTATTGTCAAATACCAGGATACCCAAGAATAAAAGAATTACGAAAAAGTTTTGACATGATTACGATCCACGCTGTAAGAAAAATCACTGGCAGCCTGTGAACATCTGGATCTCTCAAGCTGTTTCAACTTTACAATTGATACAAAGATTGAACTAAATCTTGATTCTCAGGATTTGTTTTTATTTCCTTGCAATATCTTAAACCGAGATCGTAAACTCACTTTAAGACTACACGTCGTGAATTAGAAAGAAACTAGCTCAGATTTGTCAACCTATATATCCAAAATCACACACATTTCCTTTTACCTGTTTTTATGTATTTTTCAATGAATTTTGCTATAAATTCTGTCACCTTTGCCTTTCATTAGAGGTAACAGTATTCCTTCTTAAGGCTGTCACTCTACGTCATTTTGTTTTATTTCTTAAGGTGTTATATGTGGAAAAGTTCCATTTCCTGATGTTTAATGTTTCATTCTTCCAACCAGTTAGTCAAGATTATCATCCTTCTCCTTCCTCAACTTGTGTTCTTTCCGGTCCGATTTTCGCTAAATTCTTCATACCTTGTTTTCTCATCACATGACCATGAAATTTCAGGTGCATGGACCTGATCTCGCGAAACGGTTTCCTATTTACACAAACCCGGATCATTGTTTCATTTATCTATCCATGCTATCCTCCATATCACTTTTAAGAACCACATTTCGCAGCTTCCCAAGCACATCATTTCTGATGTCATTCTAATTTCTCATTTTTTGCTGTATGATGTATAATAGGCCGCAGTTAAACATACAAGTTACAAGGAGAATCTCCCTTCATATTTCTGTGGTAGAATCATTAGAGCTGTACTAAATGCTTAGCATCATTTCTTTCTGCACATGTTCTGATATAAGGCAGCATTTCTTTCTACACGTGTTACGCTATATTGATTGCCGTGCTTTCTTTTCCCATCTATTCTTGATATCCTATGTGTGCAAATACATTTCAATTTTAGCTGTTTATTCAGTATTAAACATGTAATGTGAAACTCCGACAAATTAAGCTTATGTGGCCATCACCAACGCTTACATAGAGTTTAGCCGTTTTTTCCACTGTTTCATAGTTTAACTAGGGAGTGGGTAATTCCCGGGAACCTGCATTTTAACAAAATCTGAATTGTTTTGTGTAAGAGAACAAATCATCTTTAAAGCGGAGAACGGTAACTGGGCCGTAATATTTGTCTCCGGAGGAACTCCGCATAACGTAGTCAATGTAGTTGGTGTAAAAACGGACGAGAGATAGAGTCTGGAGCACCAAAATACAGATGCAAACAGTCAGAACACATACGGCAAAACATTGTTTGACGTCTGGTAAAATTCTTTCAACACTCCGCTTTAGACTGTGACTATATTTTTCAGGTCAGAACGAATTTGAACTCGGAGCGCAGAGATCTCTCACTTGAAATTCCTCCGGGTGAGCTTTCAAAACAGGCATACGTTTTGAACAGTAGCCTCGGATAGATTGATAGAACGGGCTTAGATTTTGACAAACAAAACTAACCGCTTTACACATACAAACACCGACAATCATACAGACAGACGCACACATACACATACATGCACATACATACACACGTACGCACGTACGCATGGATATATACACATACACGAGCACGTAAATGCAAACATTTGTATGTATGATTGATTGACTAATCAACTGCCGGCGGCGATGCAAGGCAGAACATTCCACTCTATGGATCCTGAAAAACACTAAACGAATAAAAGAATAAGGAGAGACAGAATGATGAAATTCGATTGCTAATCTATATCAAATCCTACAATGTTCAGTACTGATAGATATTTATGCGGATTATGCAAATGATTATAATCTATGCGTATTTCAGATTTAATATTTTAGTAGAAGGCCAGGAGATTTGGGAGAACAGAATAAGTCGATTGCATTGACTCCACTGTTTAAGTGGCAGTCAGTTTATCGACTCCGAAAAGATAGAAGGTAAAATCAACCCCAGTAGAGCTAGAACTCAGAGCGTAAGGACTGACGAAATGATACTAAGTATTTTGCTCACCGTGCCAACGATTCTAGCAGCTTGCTGATTTATCTATCTATACGTAATGTTCTCTTCTACTCTAGGTACACGGCTTAAAATTTGGAGGGGAGGGAGAGCATTCGATTTTATTGACCCAAGTACGTAATAGGAACTTAATTTATCGACCCTCAAAGAATGAAAGGCAAAGTCGATCACGGCAGAATGTGAACTCAGAGCGTAAAGACAGACGACAAACTGTTAAGCATTTCGCCCGGCGTGCTAACGATTCTGCCAGCTCGCTGCCTTTATCTGGACGTAATAGTTTTGAGTGGTTACACATACCATATGGCCAGGCAAATACACTTCATCTAATAATCTTTTATTCCTCTCATTCTCATAGGAAGTTCCTTAATTTTCTATTCCATTCTGACAATATACCAATAATTACTTTAATGGACATTGCTACTTGAATAAAAATACATGATAATGTCGTATTTGTATGGCACATTTTCCATTTGTACAGATATTTTTATATATGAAAAGTAAGTTATACGTTTCTTTTATGTTTCAGTTCTTAATTGCAGGTGGTCTTATACGTGGTTGAATTTATGCTTGAATACTATCACGTTGTCTTTCTCGCACTCACCCCACCCTCTTTCTCTCTCTTACAAATTTTCAATTTATGTACATATATATGTACATATATATATATATATATATATATATATATATATATATATATATATATATATATATATATATATATATATATATATATATATATATATATATATATATATATATATATATATATATATATATATAAATATAAAATATATATATATATATATATATATATATATGCACATAGTTGGAATTTACAAAAAGTAGACAAAACAGAAAACGAAAACGTGTGTGTAAATAACAAATTGATGTACTAGTTTGACTTTCGGGAAGTGTGAGAAAGTCTTTTACGTTTCGAGCCGACTCTCTTCGACAGACAGGAATACAGAAATAAACAGAGAGAAGAAATTTTAAAAAAAGGTTTCATGGCTA
>NC_142938.1:59613498-59618498 GCF_046866305.1 Octopus bimaculoides | reverse complement strand
CACCGGCCACACAACACCATCGCCACCAAAAACTCCACCATCATAAATGCTCTAGTACCAATTATTGTTGAGTATTCCCTGTACACAAATTGTCAATGAGTCTCACATCATAATAGAAATTATAATCATTTTCAATTTCTCTCCTTCAATTTTTCTCCATTCCTTGAATTAATTTTATAATGGGATTTTTTTTAGCATTGTTTATCTTCATTTTCTACTTCGCCATTTTCTTAAATTGAATTTCATAGGGTGGGACTGCAAAAAATTAGTTTTAATTCTAGACGCACAATTAATTCTGTTGCTTTCATTTAACATTCCTTTAGCTAAAACATAAATCATCGTTATCACAGTTGTTGACGATTATGATGGAGGTGATGATGTATTTATTATTATTATTGTTATTATTATTATTATTATTATTATTATTATTATTATTATTATTATTATTATTATTAGAGCGGTGAGGTGGTAGAATCGTTAGCACGCTGCCTTTCATCATTTCAGGGTCGATAAATTAAGTACCAGTTGCTTACTTAGGTCGATCTAATAGACAGGCCCCCTCTCCAAACATTTCTAGAGTAGAAAAAGAAATTAGGTATTACGTACCAGTTGAGTACATGAGTCAATGAAATCTACTAGCCCCTTCGCCCAAATTTCAGATCTTGTGCCTATAATAGAAAGGATTATCATTATTATTATTATTAATATTATTATTATTATTATTATTCAGTAGTTTTATTTTTATAACGTGCTTTCACTTCACTACCGAGCGCAGCTCTGTGCGCCTTGGGTATGTGCTGTGGTTTGCTATTATTATTATTATTATTATTATTATTATTATTATTATTATTATTATTATTATTATTATTATTATCATTATTATTATAAGTAGTAGTAGTAGTAGTAGTAGTAGCAGTAGAGTGTGGTTGGTAAACAAGCTACTTACTACAGAGTCACTACACGGAATATTTTAGCGAATATTTGTACACTTTTGGGTTATACCATGTGATATTTTTTTCCGTTTTGTCTCCAAATCACAAGAACAATGCAAAACTAAAGTTATTGCAAGATATTATTAACTTTAAAAAAAAATCGTGTCAGTCGAAACAAATCCTTGCTTGTGGATTGTCGTCGGCTGCTTCTCGTTTGGGTGTATTTTTTCATTTGTTCTTCATTATTTATATTGATATCTATGATGGCGGGCAAAACCGATTCTTGTGCGGAGCAATTGTCTGTGAAGAACCGTGTAGAAGTCGAGCATCGACGCAACATAGTAGTTGAGACTGGGACCGTCTTACAATTCCCACCAGTACGGGAAAGATTCTGGTGTCACAAACATCCGAATGAGAAATCATACAAACAGGTTTCCTTTATTTTGAAAACCGAAGACTTACAAAAACTGTTTAGAGGCCCAACAAAGCCAACAATGGAAAGCGGACACGCTGCACAGTGTAACGTATGTTGAAAGTTGTTGTGATGCTTCTGGAGTTTATATATTTAACGTAGGTTTGCAGATCTGCTATTTATCAGAGAATCATTATAGTCCATAAATGGAAGATATAAGCATTTGACTGAAAATTCCCAATGCTTATCTACAAATGGATAATGCATATAACAAATTCGAATCTAAATGTTATCAGGGTCCGTTCATCAACAAAATTTATAGAGGAAAAGTAAAACAAAAAAAAAATCATCAAAGATATTGTGAGCTCTTAAATTTAATAATTTTATGTCCGTGGTAGTAATCTTCATCCGAGAACTGATTATGAGTTACCAGAAACCATGTAGCAACATGCAAAAACAGATTTGCGTAAACCATTTAGAAAAAAACATCGCAGAGGAAATGAAAGATAAACTGTTACAGCGAATTAACTGTCAACTCGAATAAAGGTCTTTACATGCCGTTAAGAATACCTTTCACGGACAATTACTCCGCACAAGTATTGGTCTTGCCAGTCGTCACAGATATCAATATAAGTGAAGAAACAAAAATGAGGGAATACTCGCCAATGAGGGGTCGACGACATTCCAGAAGCAAGAATGTGTTTCAACAGAGACGATTTTTTTAAAACTTTCATGATGGCTTCCAGTAATTTTAGTTCTACATTGCTTTTTGCGATTAGGAAACAAAACCGGAAAAACTTCGAAGTATACAAACTAAAAAAGTGCAACTATTCTATGCATGGATTTTAATTATGTTGATCAACTATCTTAATGAAAATCAGTAGACTGATATCTTTAAACAAATACGAATATATCAAATACCATGCAATACATACTCTTGTCTTATCAAAATTAATACCGATTCTAGATGTTGTTACATACTTAGTAAATGGTATTATGATAAAATTTCTGTGGAGAAACCAGGATAATCTTAAGATTCAGGAATTTCTCCATAGTTGACATGCTATTAAAGAAAAGGATACGCCTATTGATTCCAAATAGTGAGATATTCGCGGAGATGATTCTGGCTCAAATAGCCGTCTTCAGAGGGAAAATTCCCAACCCTTATTTCCAAAATATTTATACTTATATATATGTGCGTATATATATATATATATATATATATATATATATATATATATATATATATATATATAAGTAGAACACGTTTAACTAGTTGGTTAATTAATGTCATATGTACTTTTCTGATTTTCCGTAATTTTCTTTTCAAATCTTCGCAGTGTTACCAAAGTATCAATCACGACATAGTTTCCTAAAATATTAATTAATTAACATTTTACTGCCAGAGATTGGAGTTGTTTGTTTTCTTGGCATCGTCATTAAATGCAACAAGCTACAAGTCTCCAAAATAGCAATTGATTTTAAAACGAAATATTATGTCTGCCTTTAATTAACACATTCTAAATTATAGTTAAAAACACTCGTATAACACTAGACAAAGTGTTATAAAGGAGGGGAGAAACAGTTGGCAGGATTTTACTATTGATCAGATCAAGTGTGTTGTCGATTTTTTTTATACGTTTTCAAACATCTAAATATGGAAGTGTGCTAGTATGTCATGAAAATCATTATTTAAATTACGATTATTATTTTCTAAAAGAACATTTATGAATTTGTTTGACATCTACCCAAGGATATGTTTTATCCATTATCTTCTACTTGCTTCAGTCATTGGACGGCGGCCATGATTCGACGCTATCTTGAAAGACTTAGCCGACCAAATTGTTCCCAATATTTATTTAAGTCTACTACTTGTTCAACCGCTCTCTATCTTTTTTCGTTCTCTCTCTCTCTCTCTTTCTTTTTTCGTTCTCTCTCTCTCTCTCTCTCTCTCTCTCTCTCTTTCTCTCTATCTATCCCCTCTCTCTCTCTCTCACCAAACCGATAAGTTACGTGGACGTATACAAACTAATAGTAATTGATAAATTTGGGGTTGGAACATACGAACACAAATTGACACAATACACCCCCGCAGGCATTCTCTCTCTCTCTCTCTCTCTCTCTCTCACTCACACACACACGACACACATAAACACACACACACAAACACGCACACACACATATATATATATGCCAAAACACGGAACTCTCGGACCTTGAGTCACTCGACAGCTTCTGGTAATTATCACAAAAAATATACATGCACTCATATTTTGTGTTCTTCTTTTCGAGATTGCATTACCAACTAGAAAGTTCCCCTACGAGGCACATGCCTGGGCAAGGTTGTTTATGAAATACCAGCAGTCGTCCATGCATACCAGCCTCCTCTATCCACGCCGCCGATGTCCCTCAAGGGAAAAGCAAAGGCCGAAACAGGTTGGCACCAGTGACGTCGCAACTGATTTCTACAGCTGAGTGAACTACAACAACGGGTAATACAGTACCTTGCTCAAGAACACAGCACACGATCCAGCTCGTGAATCGAATTAACTATCTCGTGATTGTGAGCACGATGCTCTAGTCACTGAGCTATGCACCTTCGCCATTCTCTTGTATAACACTCAGTGTAAAATCCAGTATGACTGGAACACAACGATAGATTTACAATACAGAATGGTGATGAACTAGAGACGCGACCTTGCTACTAGAATAATCAGAGTTCTTTACTAATCTAAATAATATTGTTAGTCTGGCGTACTAACAGAGCTTTAAAAGTATATTGCTCGGATTAATAATTGCACACTAATAACACTGCTTTATACACACACACACACATATATATATATACATATAAGTGTATGTGTGTGTGTGTGATGACAATGACAATGAGCTAAGAGAAATAACTGAGAGTAGCCAATGGCAAGTATTTGAACATAGACAAACGTTGATGTCTCAGGAACTATACAACATATAATTTTTGATTTATCAAATTTATCACTGCCACGTTCTCTAGAGCCGCTGATTATTTTAATAAATCTAGAATTCAAATCGTATGTTACTTGAAATACCTGTATTTTTTTTAATATCTATCTATCAACTTACCAACAAATATATATAGATACAAACACACACGCACACACACATATAGATACCTGTATATATATATATATATATATATATATATATATATATACATAAATATGCATGTATATATATTCGTTAATTCGTTCTTGTTTCATTTGATTGTGGCTATACTGGTGCACAGCCTTCAGTAGAACAAATCGACCCCAGGTGTAATTCTTTGTAAGGCTAGTAGTTTTTCTATCGGGCCTTAGCAAAGCCGTTAAGTTATACAAACATAAACATATCAACATCGGTTTTCATGAGATGGTGGGGTACAAACACAGACATACAAATATATTCATACATACATATATATATATATATATATATATGCATAGAGGACGTCATCAACTGTGTAAACAACATGAGTCTTCAAAGATAGTTGGTCCCATAAATTCCAAAATAAAATTTTGGATTTATGGAGGGACAAATTTGGGAACAAAAACAGGACATTGGAGACATACAAGGAAACCGAACGAAAACAAAGATGGAAAGTCGTTAGAAAGTATACGTATTGGACGGTGGGAGAGAGA
>NC_142938.1:59595998-59603498 GCF_046866305.1 Octopus bimaculoides | reverse complement strand
CACTGATAATTACTGGCCACGTAACACTTGTAGCACCAGGCCACTAGAAGTTTGAGGGATGAGATATTGGAACGATGTGGACTATAATAATATCGTGTTGGTTTGTCTGGAAACAAAGGTACCAGCACAAGCACAAATCACAATTCCTTCTTAAATCCTTTGAGGATAGAGAAAGAGATGACAGGGACAAATCGAAAGCGCTACTGCACAGTTTGCAAGCATTTTATCAAATACCAGATAGGCCGGAAATCTCACGAGGCTTCTCTAAGAACATTATGCTGCTATGTCTTTCTCAACCCTCATTCGTAGAAATGACGAGAGTTTATCAGGAGGTATCAGTTAGCTCTATACTATATAATAATTAATTATTATAATTAATTAATATAATTGGATATTTTATCTTTTAATTGTTACCCGTTTCAGTCATTAGAATGCGGCCATGCTGTGGCACCGCCTTGGAATTTTAGCCCAATGAATCGACCCCAGTACTTGTTTTCTAAGCCTGGTATGTTATTCTGTCAGTGACTTTAGACGAACCGCTAAGTTACGGAGTCGTAAACACACGAACACCGGTTGTCAAGTGGTGATGGGGTGGGGACAAACACACAGTCAGACACGTAGATATATATATACATATACGATGAGCTTCTTTCATTTTCCGCTAGCCAAGTCCACACATAAAGATTTGGTTGACCCGATGTTATAGTAGAAGACTCATGCCCAAGATACCACGCAGTGGGCCTGAACACGGAACTGCTTGGTTGGGTAGCAAACTTCTTACTACACAGCTACTCCTGCGCCTACATATATAGAATAAGCTGATTTAGCTCACCTGGGACATAACTGAGGTGAGCAACGATATTAACATCTCTGAACTGTTGTCGCACTAACATCATGTAATTCTTTGTATTTTTGTTTGTGTGTGTGTAAACAATATGAAATGCAGACAGTTTTAAATGTTTGACATCGGTAAAATTGAGGCATTCATTATTGAGCCTAAGATGACGGGTTGAGAGAAATATAGATGTTGGATAAAGCAAGTCAAATTTGTATTCCATCCGTACGGATATTGATAAAAGCAACTATTAGATATATAATTATGCTGGAATGCACTTATTTGAATATTTTTCTTCTAAAGAAATAGGAAGAATGGACAGTGTGGGAATACACTACGACAGAACTGCTAAACGAACTCTGGAATTTATTTCTTCGCCAATATGGAAGAGAGAAATATTTGAAATAGTAATCAGTACAAAACCTGAAATTTGGGAGAGAAGATAGTCGATTACATCGACTCTAGTTCACAACTAGTACCTGTTTTGTCGACCCTGAAAGCATGAAAAGTAAAGTTGATCTCAGCGGAATTTGAACTCAGAACGTAGCGACGGGTGGAATACCGCTAAGCATTTCGTCCAGCGTGCTAATGATTCTGCCAGCACGCCGCTTTATTTATATTTATATATATATATATATATATATATATATATATATATATATATATATATATATATATATATATATATATATATATATATATATATATATATATATATATATATATATATATATATATATATATATATATATATATATATATATATATATATATATATATATATATATATATATATATATATATATATATATATATATATATATATATATATATATATATATATATATATATATATATATATATATATATATATATATATATATATATATATATATATATATATATATATATATATATATATATATATATATATATATATATATATATATATATATATATATATATATATATATATATAATGGTTACAAATTTTGCCACATGGGCAAACATTTTGGTGGAGGGGATGAGTCGATTACATTGGCCCCAGTGTTTCACTGATACTTATCGACACCGGAAGGATGAAAGGGAAAGTCAAACTCGGCAGAATTTGAACTCAGAACGTAACAAAATACCGCTAAGCATTTTGTCCAGCGTACTAACGATTCTGCCAGCTCGCCGCCTTAAATATATGAATTAATGTTAATACAAAATGACTGACACTATAATCTGTGTATTCGTCTTCCAAATAAAGCATTTATTTTCTTGTCTCACAAAAACAAACGTCTTGCAAATATCTTTTGGGCGACGTACAATAGTTGGCTGTTTTCACAAATTCAAATTTTTTCGAATATTTAGATGTTAATATACATATGATATTTCTCAGCTTACACATGGAAAACACCTTGCTCCTGTTACAAACATCAACATTTTCACCTAGAGGGACTTTTACGTATAAATAAAACAAACCATTCTGCCATAAAGATAAATTTCTAACTTACTGTTTTCTATTGCAGATGTTGCTAGAGCGATTATTCATCAATTTACCTGTATTAACTAGAGGGCGATTTAAATGACGCCATCATTTTTACATTCACAGTCAACTACACTGTATGAAAGAAGACGACTACAGATTGCCAATAAAATATGGATGGAATGAAGCAAATTATTCACACAATTCTATTGTATTGTTACATTAAAGTTGGAGTTTAATAATACTAAAATTACTGGTTTTTAATACCAATTTTCAACAACAAACTCAATACCAGAGAAAGTTTGTCGAGAATATATGAATATATCCAAACCAATAATACTTGAAATTACGGTAATTCTAGAAAACGAGCATTTGACTAAATGCTTTGATGAACGTTCTAATATAGTACCTTCTGTCAAGACCTTTGCATGTGTCACGCGGTTCTTCCACCTGGCACATTGTTTCTTTGTTTTGCTTCCTGTTAATCATAAGTCATTTTATTCTAACGGCGTTATTTTTGAACGGCTGGAACTTACCACCATCATCATGTTTTCCTCTCGTCTTATGATATTCAATTCTTAAATCTTTCTGATAGCTGATATCTTTTGAATTTGTATATCCGTTCTTCCTCTTTCTCTGTAGTCTCTTTCGCTACATTTGCCTCCAAATTTCTTTGGCACGATGTAAGTAAAGAAAAAAATATTAAACAATTTTTCTTGCTGTGCCTTCAGAATATTTTCCCAGATATATAATAAATTCAATATTTAATGTTTAGTTTGAGAAGTGAGCTGGCAGAAACGAGGTCGACTTTGCCTCTCATCCTTTCGGGGTCGATTAAATAAGTACCAGTTAGGCACTGGGGTCGATATAATCGACTTAATCCCTTTGTCTGTCCTTGTTTGTCCCCTCCCTGTGTAGCCCCTTGTAGGCAATAACGAAATAAGAATCGTTATCGCGCCGAGCAAAATGCTTAGTGGAATTTCGTCGGGGGTCGATGTAATTAACTTACCCCCACCCACTCCCAAACTTGCTGGCTTTGTGTCAAAATTTGAAACCAGTATTCAATGTCTAGAAGGCAGTGAGCTAGCAGAATCGTTAGAACGCCGGATAAAATAATTATCGGCATTTCGTCCGTCCTTACGTTCTGATGTCAAATTCAGCCAAGGTCGACTTTGCGTTTAATCTGCACGGGTTCGATAAAATATTTACTGGTTAAATACTGGAGTCAATATAATCGACTTAACACACACGCTCTTCTTGCACACACACACATACACATGCGCGCGCGCGCACACACACACATACACACACACATGAAATTGCTGACCATGTACCAACATTTGAAACCAAAACGTTTTGTTGACAAACCACAGCAGTAATTGTTTTCACCTCAATATACGTCATTTATTGGTTGAAATTACCGAAATACAACTTTAACACGAAATAATTCCGAAATTGAAGAATTTTCTTAAAAACGCCAAGAGTAAATGATGCTTTAAATGACACATTCTACCAGTATACGAAATTTGAAAGTGTTTAGTTACAAAAAATTATTTTTTCTATGTGCCGGCCAAAAGGAAAAGATCCATTTATTATATTGTCGCACTCCTTTCGACGGTTTAAGTTGAATTATTCCGAGGTTAGAAGTCGTTTTAAGTTAGTAGGCATAACATGTATAATTACCAATTTTATTAGCCATTTATGATATGGTACTAAGCAACTTAGGCAATGAATAAAGTTTTTTGAACACCAATTTGGGAGGTAGTAACAAATGAGAGTCCATGAAATGAGATCGCATTTCATTAGGGATCCTATATCATATCTAAAGCGTTTTGTGGCATGTAGTTATTTTACTGACACAACCATATTGAAGCTTTTTTTCAATGAAAGTCATGTATGATGAACAAAAGCAAACATTTATAGCAAACACACAAATAGTATAATGACACGTACAAAAATAAATGTCAGAACACGCTTATGAGCGAACAGCGTGCGTGATGTAAGAAGGGTCGTTGAAAGTAATGTACTGTTAATGTTAAAAGCAATCACGGAAATGAATCAAAATATAAAATGAAATGTTTGTAGGAAGTCTGACTGCTTACGGCTACAGTTTGGTGTTGATGTGAAGATTGCAGTAGAAGAGTAATTACTCTAAGGCTGCTTTTTACACATTTTTGGTTTTTCCTTCAGCAGCATAGATGATTAAGCTGTCTTGATGGCCAGCTCCGGAACAACCGACATAGAATTGTCCTTGTGAAAAGCATGACGTTCCAAGGTCCACTCCGTCTACTTTTCACGATTGACCACGTGCTTTGGTAATTGCCATGGGAAAGCTGAGTTTCAGAGAGAACTGAAGTCTCCGCATACGCTAGGAGGGGAACTGTGTTGAAGTTAGAGGAATTTTCCGAATAAAAACAGTATCACTTTTGCCGTGTCTCATGATAATTGGGACTTCAGTGACGTGGTCCATCATTTGCTTGACCACAAGGCGAGTTCAATTGCATAGTGTGGGTGCGTTTAAATTGCGTAAGAGAATGACTGGGCACTTACTCAAGGCACCACGCAGTGGAACTGAACCCGGAACCATGTGGTTGGTAAGCAAGCTACTTACCACACAACCACTCCTGCGCCTATATCTTGTGTGTCGGTTAAGTAACTTTTAACCTAGAATACTCACTCAAAACTTGTCCTAGCTACACTTGCAATGTATGTTTTCCACCTCTGTTTCCTCGGACAGATCGACATCGTTACATTCTCACACATTACATATACATACAGTGGAGGCGCAATAGCCCGTTGGTTAGGGCAGCGGGCTCGCGGTCATAAGATGGCGGTTTCGATTCCAAGACCGGGCGTTGTGAGTCTTTATTGAGCGAAAACGCCTAAAGTTCCACGAGGCTCCGGCAGGGGATGGTGGCGAACCCTGCTGTACTCTTTCACCACAACTTTCTCTCACACTTGCTTCCTGTTTCTGTTGTACCTGTATTTCAAAGGGCCAGCCTTGTCACACTGTGCCACGCTGAATCTCCTCGAGAACTACGTTAAGAGTACGCGTGTCTGTGGAGTGCTCAGCCACTTGAACGTTAATTTCACGAACAGGCTGTTCCGTTGATCGGATCAACTGGAACCCTCGTCGTCGTAAGCGACGGAGTGCCATCACATATACATTCACTAAGAATTCCCTTTGTGCTCTCTCACTATCTCTCTCCTTCTCTCTTCCTTTCTCTGCCTGTCTTTCCCTTTTTCTCTACATACCATCCGTATTCTTCAAAATTGAATGTAATATAAGAGACTATTTCTTTACGGCATTGAAATTCTAATGCAGTTCAAACACTAAATGTTCTTGTTTTCTTTAACAGAGTTTTCGTGAAATCGATGAATCTGAAATACGGTAAGTGTAAATGTTGAAATCTCTAATTTAACATGCATATATAAATATTATTGATTAAGTAGCTGTGTCTCTAATATCACTTAACATTTGATGAAATTAAATTCATTTTCGATATATTTCTTTAATATCAAGAGAATTTATGATTGCTGCTGTCTTATTACAAAGGCCATGGCATTTCGTTTACACATGAGATTTGGAGTGTTATACTGCATTAAAGTGCATAAATACGCACATAGCTATCGTTATATATGTCTATATATATATAAACATATACATACATATATATATATATATATATATATATATATATATATATATATATATATATATATATATATATATATATACATACATGTATATACACAACTCTATCTTCAGTCGATCTACATACACACATAGCAGGTTTCTCGCGAAAGTAATGTAAAAGATGACAGGTTCTTTTATAACTGACGTGAGTGTTTCATACTATACATATTGGTGGAATAGTGAAGGCGTGTGCCTTACCGGTTAGTGCATTCGGCTAACCATCTTCAGGTCGTGTGTTCGATTTCTGACGATGCGTCGAGTTCTTGAGCAAGACACTTTATTTCACATTGCTCCAGTCTGCTCAGCTGGCAAAAATGACCAATACCTATATTTCAAAAGGTCAGTCTTGATACGTTCTCTGTCCCACAGAATCTCCTTTAGAACCACTTTAAGGGTAGGGTACGCATGTGACGATCAAGCTTTTTATGTGATGAAGTGGATCCCTCATTGCAGTAACCGACGGAATGTCTGTTATTGGTAGGGTAATTTTTCTTCTATATTAACTCCTGTCCCAGTTCTTCACTATAGATATATAATGATTTTGATGCAGATACACGGGTTCCTCATTGAGTTCTTAAAGAATGAGAGGTGCAAACCTCCGGGTTGCAGTGTTTGGCATACATATTTTTGGATATGATCTCATTCACAAAAGAAATGTAATGTGTACAGATGTGTGAAGAATTTTAAAGAAATGGAAACCGGAACTGCCAACAAATGAAGCAACGGGAGAAAAAATAACTGTGACTGCTGATAGTTATTTCAACTCAGAACTTCAAGAACGAGAAGAAATACCAAAACAAAAAAGGTGGGGAATTTTATGGTGTTTCTAACGATTCTAATTTATATAGAGCCATCCCCTGCCATATCGCGGTTCACCTACCACGCACTCAGTACATCGCGGATTTTTCTGGCTAATATATGTATATTTATATCGCAGGTTTCTCAGTATATTGCGGGTTTCTGCGACCGATAGATATTTATTTTTTTTTTTTTAGAAGTTGATTATTTCTGTGGTAAAATAAGCATTTTAACGCTTGAAAATTAATAAATTAATAAATAAAAATAGAATACAGTACTGCACTATATAACACATTAATTAAAATATATTTAAAGGAAATATGTAGTGTACGGCAGATGAGTAAACAAAGAATCGCACATACTGTATTGAAAACGAAACTCGAGAGGCGAGTATGTGGTATTGTTTTGCATTTATAATAAAAAAAATATATACAAATTATAAAAATGATTAAAATATATACAGTACAGTACTGTTTCTACTTCACGGATTCTCAACTATTGGGGGAGGTTTTGCAACGTAACACCTGCGATAGTCAAGGGATTACTGTACAAGGCTTCCACTTCTCTGATAAGAAGATTAATCAATACCATCAACTCCAAAACTTGACCGGAACTATTAATAATAAGCATGTATAGATATGTTTATAAAAGGGATAATGAGGAAAATGACGTCTTCGGGAGAAATGGGGGAAATTACGT
>NC_142938.1:59578498-59580998 GCF_046866305.1 Octopus bimaculoides | reverse complement strand
GTCTGCCGTTTTCACCGCGAATCCACCCAGCCATTTGGCCGTGAACCTCGAGACAAGAAAGAATACAACAGTCCCCTTTGTTCAATTTATATTACAGATTACCTCACCGTATGTGGCAGTTTTTAAACACATTTCATATTCTATTGATACAGGTACTGACTAACAAAATACAGGAAACGAGAGCTTATATATCAGCCGATCTCTTATCTCATATATTTTACATACTTCAAGTATTAGACTCAGCAATGATGGGGCATCCACATTGAAGAATATTTAGACGAAATAATCCACCCCAGTACCTACTCATTTTTGGGGCCTGTTACTTATTCCATCGGTTCTCTTTTCCGAACCGCTCCGGTACGGGGACGTAAACATACCAACACCTGTTTGTTTCAATTATTTGACTGAAGCTTTGCTGTGGCTCTGAAATGAAGAAATTTTAGTTGAGTGAATCGACCCTAGAACTTACTTTGTGGTTTAGGCCTGGTACTTATTCCATCGGTCCCTTTGGTTGAACCACTAAGTTACGGGGACGTAAATATGACAAAACCGGTTGGCAAGCGGTGATGGGAGACACATACAGACTCAAACACACACAAACGCACACACAGACATACACATACATACACAGACATACACACACACACAGACATACACACACACACTCACACACATGCACATATTTGACAGGCTTCTTTCAAATTTTGTCTGTCAAACCAACTCACAACGATTTCGTCGGCCGATGGCTATATAGTAGAAGAAACATGCCAAGGACCTGCAACCGGAATCATGTGGCTGTGAATGAAGCTTCTTACCATACTACCATACATGCGTGATGGGAAATATATTTTTAGACAATGCCATATACTAAACGATACTTAAATTATGGAAGTTTCAAACCCTGTTTCCAATCGTATACTTAATTTAAATCAGCGGCGTGGTGCCGAGCTTGTAAAATATATTATGTATGAATAACAGTGAAGAAAATGAGATTTGCCATAAATTGTAACCTACCGGGTGTTGACTTACCATGTTACGGTTTCGTGAGTATATCTGTAATCACCAACAATGTATAATATTAATAGAAACGTCTTCAAATATTTTCGCTGCAATATCATTAGGTGTTTCCTGAAGCTATGAATCCCTCCTGTTACAGTCTTCAGTACGATGCATACATAAAAGTGCAGGTGTGATCACAAACAGACATATGCACACATGTACACAAACACATACTGTTACACGTCATAAAAACGCACACATTCGTGTATATATATATGTGTATGTGTGTGCATGTGTGTTTGTGAGTGTGTGTGTGTGTATGTGTGCGAGTGTGTGTGTGTCTGTGTGTGTGTGTGTGTGTGTGTGTGTGTGTGTGTGTGTTTATGTGTATGGGTATATTTATACACACAATTATACATACATTTGTATAGGCATATATATGTAGAGAGAGGGAGAGAGAAAGAAAGACAGAAGGAAAAAAGCACGCAGATAAAAATTGATAGCTACATAGTTAGAGAGATAGTTGATAGATAGATAGATAGATAGATAGATAGATAGATAGATAGATAGATAGATAGATAGATAGATAGATAGATCTATGCATACATGCATACAGGGCATATACGAGAGGGTACTGAAAAGTTACTGGCCTTTGATAAAAACAAAACATATGCTTGTATGCATACATGTCTACGTATACTTGTTTTATATATACACATACACACACATATATATATATATATATACACCCATTATATATATGCATTATAGACATATGCATGTGTGTGTGTGTGTGTGTGTGTATGTATATATTCTTCTTTTATTCTTTTACATGCTTTAGTCATTTAACTGCGGCCATGCCGGAGCACCGCCCTCAATTGAAAATATCGACTCCAGGGCTTATTTTTGTAAGCCCAATACTTATATCACATTCGTTTACCGAACCGCTAAGGTACGGGGACGTAAGCACACGAGCATCGCTTGTCAAGCGATGTTTGGAGGACACACACAGACATATATATATATACATACACACACACACACACACACACACACACACACACACACACATATATATATATATATATATATATATATATATATATATATACGACGGGCTTCTTTCACGTTCTGTCTACCAAATCTACTCACAAAGCTTTGGTCACCCCGAGGTGCCATGCAGTGGGACTGAACCCGGAACCACTATCGAAATACTTTTGCTAAATTTTATTTCTTCTTCGTATGCACACAAACGCAAACATACACACGCGCACACACTCACTCACAAAAATACAAAAATATGTGCATATATATGTGGGGGTCGGTGTGTGTGTGGATACATAACACGAATGCATAAACACACAAACACACACTAACACACACTAACACACACACACACTAACACACACACACTAACACACAGACACACTCTCTCTTTCTTTCTTTCTCTCTCTTCTCTCTCTCTCTCTCTCTCTCTCTCTCTCTCTCTCTCTCTCTCACA
>NC_142938.1:59555998-59563498 GCF_046866305.1 Octopus bimaculoides | reverse complement strand
ATGGTTTGAAATTTAGTGGTGGGGTAGGGTCTATTGATTATGTATGTATGTATGGAAGTACTCTGTTATCCACCATATTCACCATACCTTTTACCTACTGACTGTTACATTTTCCAGACATTAGACAGCTTTTTGCTTGGAAAAAAACTTCAAATCTGAAGAAGATGCAAAAACAGCTTTTCGTGATTTCATCACCTCTTGTTCTCTAGAATTCTTCGTTACCGGCATAAATAAGTTACCGATAAAACGGACACAGGTTCGTGTCACATAGCTAGCTAGAGACGATGACCTCTTGGAGCTAATCAACGGCAGCCTTCGTCCAATTTTCCTGGACTACCATGTTAGCTTGGCGATATCTATTAATACCCAGTACCGCTGCTGTAGTCTCCTTTAGAGGGACTTAGAAATATTAATATTTCTATATATACAAATATATATATACATACATATATATATATATGTACATATATATACATATATATATATATACTTATATATATATGTGTGTATGTGTATAAAGATATATATATATATGTATGTAATTTTGTGATTGTGTTTGTGTTGTATATAAGTCTGTGTGTTATTGTGTGTGTGTGTGCGTGCGTGTATGTAGGTATGTAAATTGACATAAACCAAAGGATAATATAGATGTCTTTATGTGAAGGAGCTTGTAAATATTTTTTGTTCAGTCTCCTGAAGGTGTGAGTGTATGCGAGTTTGTTCGCGCGCCTGCGCACGTGTTTGTCTGGATGTAGTTAAGATTAGTGTTCGCACAGTGGCTAATTCGCATCTTCCATTACGTCTTTGTTTCTTTGTACAGATGCTTAGACCACAGAGAACAATAGCAAACAGCACGTCTGAATCTCAATAAATCAAACGTTAATCATACAATGCTGTGGAAAACTACAAATAGAGGAACAGCTACTCTTCAAACACAAGCTACTAGACAGAAACCCACGAATGAGTCAGCATGCGGTTTCTCGACTCGCTAAAAATAGCAGCTAGTTCTACCTTAATTATACTCTGTCTTCTTAAGAGGAAAGGCACTTTGTGGTATAGACTGTAAATAAAATCCCTGAAAAGAATCACTGGATGTCCGTTGATACAATGCATTTTGCTATGCATCTGCTTCGCAAGGGTTGATCTGCGGCTAAGCAACAACAGCTGTTAGACAGGACAGTGTCTTATTACACCAAAGGCAACAATTACTATTGTTTTTTTTTCTTGTTTTGTTTTTACTCTTTTCTTTTTCATTATAGAATCGGCTGTAATGAGAGAATATGTAAATAAACGAATACGTTGCTGGCAGAGGAAACCCCAACATCATGATCTCCACAATTGTTCCTATAATTTATTGCTAATCATAAGGCGACGAACTGGCAGAAACGTTAGAACACCGGACGAAATGCTTTGGGTATTTCCTCTGCCGCTACGTTCTGATTTCAAATTCCGCCGAGGTCGACTTTGCTTTCATCCTTTCAGGGTGAATAAATTAAGTACCAGTTACGCACTGGGGTCGATCTAATCGACTTAATCCATTTGTCTGTCCTTGTTTGTCCCTTCTATGTTTAGTCCCTTGTGGGTAATAAAGAAATAAGAAATGTTAGCACACCGGGCGAAATGCTTAGCGATATTTCGTCTGCCTTACGTTCTGAGTTCAAATTCCGCCAAAGTCGACTTTGCCTTTCATCCTTTCGGGCTCGATTAAATAAGTGCCAGTTACGCACTGGGGTCGATATAATCGACTTAATCCCTTTGTCTGTCCTTATTTGTCCCATCTATGTTTAGCCTCTTGTGGGTAATAAAGAAATAAGAAACGTTAGCACACCGGGCGAAATGCTTAGCGGTATTTCGTCTGCCTTACGTTCTGAGTTCAAATTTCGCCGAGGTCGACGTTGACTTTCATCCTTGCGGGATCAATAAATTAAGTACCAGTTGCCCCCATTCCTCAAAATTTCGGGCCTTATAAATAGAGTAGAAAATAATATTTTAACTCTTTAGGCGGTGAGCTGGCAGACACTTTAGCACACTGGACGAAATACTTAGCGGTATTTCGTCTGTCTTTACGTTCTGAGTTCAAATTCCACCGAGGTTGACATTGACTTTCATCCTTTCGGGGTCGATAAATTACGTACCAGTTGCGTACTTGGCGTCGATATTATTGACTGGCCTCCTTCCTCAAAATTTCGGTCCTTGTGCCTAGAGTAGAACAGAATTTATTGCTAATCACCATCATCATCACCATCATTGCCATCATCGTTATGATTGTCGTTGTCATCATCATCATCATTGCTAAGGCGGTGAGATAACAGAATCGTTTGCACAAAGTGTTTAGTGGACAAGTGTTTAGTGGCGTTTTCTTTTTGCCCTCCTTACGTTCTGAGTTCGAATTCCATTGAGGTTGATAGTTGATGTCAACTAAATAAATACCAGTTGAATACTTGAGCGAATGTAATCGACAAGCCTTCTTCTCCTGAATATGCCTAAAATAGAAATTATTAGTATTAATATTAAGCGAGGAATTACCAAAATCTTGGCAATGGAAATAAAGCTTTCGCAGCATTGCTTCCAGCTCTTTATGTTCCGAAATGAAACTCCGCCGAGTTCGAATTAGCGTTTCAGCATTCATAACCGGTAATATATTGTGAGTCGCAGAAATCTGGCCAGTATTGTGCAGAGGTTGTTGTTGTAGATGGTGGTGGTGGTGATGATGACCCGAAGGCATAGAGAGTGGACAAAGCCTGATTTTCTAAAATATGACCAAAAAAAAAAAAAAAGCCCTGGTTGGTGTCTGCGTCGAATTCTCACGAACAAAGACATTAGACAATGCGGAGGAAACATATACTATAACTACGGCTGTTAATACGACCACGACATTACTACTACTACTACTACTACTACTACTACTACTACTGCTGCTGCTACTAATACTGCTTCTACTACTACTACTACTACTACTACTACTACTACTACTACTTCTACTACTACTACTACTACTACTACTACTACTACTACTACTACTACTACTGCTTCTTCTATAGTAATACTAGTACTACTAATACTACCACTACGACTACTACTATACTACTACTAATACTACTACTATTATTAATAGTAATACTCATGCTGTTGTTGCTGCTGATGCTACTTCTATTACTACTACTACTACTACTACTACTACTACTACTACTACTACTACTACTACTACTGTTGCTGCTACTACTACTACTACTACTACTACTGCTGCAACAACAGCAGTAGTAGTAGTAGTAGTACGACTGATTACGATTACTTCTACGTCAACTACTTCTACCAAAAGCTTCAACAATACCAACAACAGCAGTACTGTCACACTGGCACACTCCAAAAAACATTCTAATTGTAAACACAAATTTCAGGGCGTCAATAATTAACACCATTACAATTAATAAGAGTTGGTAACATATTTATTGTTGTCGCTGTCACTAACTGGATAAGCGTAGAAGAGCAAGACTGGAAGAGTAAGAGAGAGAGAGAGAAAAAGAGAGAGAGAGAGAGAGAGAGAGAGAGAGAGAGAGAGGCGGAGGAAGGGTGGGAATATTTGTTACATTCTCGCAAAAACAATAGAAATGACAGCAAGAAGAATTACAAAAATAATAACAGTAACAACAACAAGGATAAATATAAACTGTGAAGTCCAAACACAATCACATCACAGACAGAGCACAGCACGAACGGCTACGAAGCAGAGAAAAATCATGGCGGACAATATACAAAGCAATTACAACACACAGCGCATCTCTACTGACTTCGAGAGATGCAGAACAGCTACGTAGAACACACATGCACACAGCCGGGCTGTAGAAACGTACACACACACACACACACACACACACACACGCACATACACATACACACACACACACACACACACACAGTGTGAGACGTGCATATATGTACATTCAAACATACAAACACGCACACAGTGCTACACAACGGGTGTATATGCTCACGACACGCATACACACAAACACCCAACACACTCTATGAGAGGCGCCTATACATACAATACGCATATACACAAACCCACAGTGAAACACACAGTTTGAGACACGCTTATACACACACACACACAGTTCATCCGCATACACACAAACAGAAATGCACACAGAATGTGAGACACGCATATAAATATACACATAAGGCATACACACAAACTCACAGACACTCACGGAGCGTGGGATACACAACACGCGTACACACATGCACACAAACACACAAACATACAGTCTGAGAGAAGCATATACATACGCACTACACGCATGCACACTAACACATACGCAGTCTGGGACACAACACTCATACGCACAAAGACACACACAGTTTGAGGAATGCATATAGACACACAATACGCAACACAAACACGCACAAAGTCTAAGACATGCATACGCATACACACAAACACACACGCACACGACATGCATACACACACAAGCACACACAAACAGCGTGAGGTATACGCATAGGCATATGCATAGGCATTCGCACTCTCCCTCATATGCAGACATTGAACGAAACATCAAACATTAAGCAGACATCTCCCAGAACCAAATCTGTCTCTGCCTTCTCCTTCTACGCATTTATCTGGACAGTATAATGTCACGTTTAATGGACCCCATGTTGGAAGAAGACAATTTATCATAAGCTTCTGTTTGTTCAACCTTGATTTGCATCCTTTCTGGATGTTGTCTAAAAACGTAGAAAAGAAACTTTCAAGAACCGACCGGAAGAAAGGAAGAAGATGTGACAAAACAGAGGTGTCTTTGTTCTCTACTTGTCTGGCCATCCTCTCATGAATCAGAACGTTCTATGAAGTATGTTAGACAAATGCATATTTAAATTAAGAAATATACACGTAAGTGTATTCACATACACAAGCACATAAACTGACACACACGTATACACATACTCACACACATATATATGTAACACATACACACACAAGAATTCTTGACGCAGATCCCGTGAAAATTATACCGTAACTGTGGATGACATCAGGTAGCCCAAATGGCAAATGTGTTATAATCAGCATATTAAAAGACATATAACTAAAGTCCAAATAGTTACACACACACACACACACACACACACACACACACACACACACACACACACACACACACACACGCATACACACATATATAAATAAGATTGTTTTCCCACCACCGCTTGACAACCGGTGTTGGTGCTTCCGCCTCCCTAACTAAGCGGTCCGGCAACATATATCGATGAAATATGTACCAGGCTTACAAAAAAAGTACTGGGGTTGATTCATTCGACTAAAAATGCAATACAGTGCCCCAGCACGGACGCTGTCTAATGACTGATGCAAGCAGAAGAATAAATATATGTGTGCATATATATATATATATATATATATATATATATATATAAACAAAACAATGTTCTGTTATAAACAAAACCCCCCAAAACACCTGTTTTTATATAAATAAGCAAGATCTCTGTATTTTCACAGAATTATATTTGACAAGTTCGAAAGACGAACGAAAGCGCTAATATATGTATAAAATAAATGAAAGAAGTTATTCCAAAATTCTGACAACTATATATATATATATATATATATATATATATATATATATATATATATATATATATATATATATATATATATATATATATATATATATATACCTATGTATATATATATATGTATATAAAGTTAAGGAGGAGAGAAAACAAATTCAAAGGTCGATGTATATATTCATTCAATCCATATTAACGAAATTCTGTATGGTACACAAAATACATACATAGATGCATTCATATATATGATATATAAAAAACTTTCTAAGAATTTCTAAACACACACACTCATATATATATATATGTATGTGTGTGTGTACACACACACACACACACACACAGAAACACACAAACATGTAAAAATATAATGCGTTCTATATTAAGTATACCGCATTACTCTATTTTTATTGTAATAAGTATTTACTTACGTTCTGGGCTTCATTTAATCCGTTCTGCTTTGAATGTACCCAACATTAATGATTTTACTAATAGAATTAGAAGGACTTAATTCCATTAATGAACCACTATGTAATTATTGTAAAACTTCATACATATCTGAATTGATGAGACAGAAATTTATGAATATACGTTCTACATAAACTTTTAAATCTATTTTCTATATTATCATTCTTTAACTCTCCTCTGTTCAAAGAAACATTATATACACACACACACACACACACACACACACACACACACACACACACACACATATATATATATATATATATATATATATATATATATATATATGTGTGTGTGTGTGTGTGTGTGTGTGTGTGTGTATATATATACGTGAAATCAGTTAGAAGAACGTTTGTTCATTAGTAAAAGCATATATATATATATATACAAACTTTATACAGTCTTATAAGTATAAATTCACACGTTTCCATTCGTAGAGGTATAAATATAAAATTATTAACGCGTACAAATAAATAAGACATCTCATAAATGCATGCAAACAGGCATGGAAAACAACCCAGAAACGAGACAGAGACGCATTCATACATGCTTACAATCTTCAATGTCCTGATTGACTCATGTATATAATATATGGATTTACAAATACAATAGTTACACACAACGCGACAGTTGAGGAAAACGCGTAACAGTTCAAAGAGAATAGGGAAAATAAAAGAAAGATTTAGCACATTGTTGTGTTTTGTATTCAAAAATTAAATGTAGGTCAAAAGTGAATGGTAACAGTGAAAATATTTGTTTCAATAAAAACCGATTGGTTCAATTTCTAGCTAGCTATTAATTAAGGTATCGTCGAGACGATATTCTACAACAGAGTTAGCGTTCCATACGCTTCCATTAGATCTATTCCATATCTGCATAACTGCCTCTCTTTAATTCTCCCCCACCACTCTCTTTCTTTTCTCTCTATCTCTCTATCTCTCTCTCTCTCTCCCTATCTCTCTCTCTCTCTCTCTCTCTCTATCTGTATATATATATATATATATATATATATATATATATAAATATATATATATATATATATATATATATATATATATATATATATATATATATATATATATATATATATATATATATATATATAACCTCGTGGGCATCGGTACTATTTTCCTCTTTCTCCGTTCTTCCATTCTCCGAACTTTCCATCTTTCCGACGAAGGGCTACGCCCGAAACGTCATACACTCTCTCTTTCCTTTCCTGAGCGTCCAATAACACTATCCATATCACGTCCTCACTTTGTTGTTTTTTTGTTATTGTTTTTTTGAACTTATATATATATATATATATATATATATTTCATTTCATTTCATTTCAAAGTTTCAGCTCAGAGCTGCGGCCATGCTGATGCACCACCGTGAGTTTCAAGATATATATATATATATATATATATATATATATATATATATATATATATATATATATATATA
>NC_142938.1:59515998-59548498 GCF_046866305.1 Octopus bimaculoides | reverse complement strand
CAGAATTATTTCCTGTAATTTGGTGCGCCAAAACGAAGACTTTTCAAATATAACCCCAAATGTAATTGGTAGAACTATATGCATGTTCAATTGCATGCGGACGTCTCGTGTATAGTTCTGCATATTATATTTTGTCATGACGATCACACTGATGAATTGCGGACATTTACGTAAGTATCACATAAGGGGTAACAATGAAACCTGATTTGTGATTAATCTTTATATTTTTTTATCTTTTCATTTGTCTTGCTCGCTTACGTTCTGGTGTCTGCTGAATGTTTTTGAGAACGATCTTTTCTTAGTAGTTAGACCATATGGGGTCTACATCTAGCATACTGGATGTCCACTTAGTGGTCATCCCTCTTATATGTATGTAATATAATTTTTCTGAATCTTCAGATTTTTCAATATGCTAGGCCACTGGTTTTAAATTGATGTTAAATATTAATCAAATTAATATTCAATTTTTCACCCTCATTATTTAAATATAAATGTAGACAGACAGATAGATAGATGTAGATATGTGTATGATTATATATGTATATATATATATGTATACGGTCATGTATGTTTGTACGTGTATCATCTGTATGTATATACACCTGATTTTGCAAGCTTACATGACGCGATTACTAACTTAACATATCTAAATCTGGATTGTAATTATTATCTCATTAATTTCTCCTTCGTATATATAAAATATCTTTGAACAAATTGTAATCTAATCGATTTAAGGCTGAAGAATTACATAATATTTCGTACAAATTACGAAAGCTCCCCACATATTTATAATTTTCAATTCACAGAGAAGTTGTTCTCATGAATATAACAAAAAAAAAAAGATATTAAACGTTGAGAGAACTACAACCAGCATCATTTCATAATTCGCAGGAGTGGCTGTGTGGAAAGTAGCTTGCTTATCAAGAACATGGTTCCGGGTTCAGTCCCACTGCGTGTGACTATGGGCAAGTGTCTTCCACTAGCCTCAGGCCAACGAAAGCCTTGTGAGTGGATTTGGTTAACGGAAACTGAATGAAGCCCGTCGTATATATATATATATATATATATATATATATATATATATATATATATATATTATAGTTTCAGCTCAGAGCTGCGGCCATGCCGTGTGAATATGTTTTTATGTCTGTGTTTGTCCCCACAACCTCGCTTGACAACCGATGCTGGTGTGTTTATATCCCCGTCGCCTAGCAGTTCAACAAGAGAGACCGATGGAATAAGTACTAGGCTTACAAAGAATAAATCCCGGGGTTCATTTGTTCGCCTAAAAGCCGTGCTCCAGCATGGCCGCAGTCAAATGACTGAAACCAATAAAGGAAAAAGAAAAGAAAGAAAAAAAATGTGTTTGTCTGTACATGGGGATTTTACGATCATTTTCAGAAGGAATTTCCATGAAAATTCTGTCTTCGGAACATCCACTTAAATATGTTCAAACATTTCTATCGAATTTGCCGATTAAAACTAATTACTGTTAATGAAGACAATCATTATTTGTTCTATATTCCATATTTGACGATATTAGGGCAATAAAATGTTGCTTACTCTCCTAGTATCGTGAGAGAGATTTTAAATATTCCATTCTAATTTTGGCACAATATCAGCAAGTTTCAGGGGAAGAATCAGGCCAATTACATCGACGCAGGTACATATTCTCGATCGGTATTTATTTTATCCGTATCGAAGGATGAACAGTAAAGTTGACCTCGCCGGGTTTTGAACTCAGAGCATAAAAAAAAACAAAAAAACTAGGTGAAATGTCGCAATGAGAGTAGCCGTCATTCAGTGGATTGCAGTCGTCGTATTTCATCGTCGAGAATGATTAGCGTTAAATCCTACAGCCATTGATCCTAGTTGCGTAAGACCACATAATTATTATCAGCCAAATCATTTATACATCACCGATTGTTCATTGTTTCAAACATGATACCTTAGGATCTGTGAATTTCATTACGTAGAGACATATAAAAATGGCTGAAATTTTAGAGCATCGAATAAAAGTGCCTCGCGCTATTCTTTTTTCAATATTGTCGTTCATCCAGTCAAAATCACTGGAAGGAGAATCCAACCTGTACTCGGCGTCTTTCTCTTTCTTTCTGATTGTTTACCTCTCTATCTTAGTCCTTCTGAAAGAAATAGACTGCGTCTAAATCCATGGAGGAATCATTTTGCCATGTTTAACGAAACAGCATGTTACATTATTTCCAAAATCTTGAGAGCTAAAGACAAGCTAATACAAACCAAGGCATCTGTGGGTGTGTATATGTATGTATGCATTAAAATGAACATTTCCAAATATAACAATATATATATGGAGAGAGAGAGAGAGAGAGAGAGAGAAGCATACATACATACATAAATACATACATGCATACATACACACTCATATATACATGCATACTTACACACATATATAAGTGTGTGTGTGTGTGTGTGTGTGTGTGTGTGTGCGTGTGTGTGTGCGCGTGTGCGTGTGTGTGTGTAAAAAGAGAGCGAGATAGCGAATACAGACAGTCTGGCAAATTGATAGATCGCTTGCCCGATCTATCGATAGATAGAAACTGAAACAGATATATATATATATATGGAGAGAGAGAGAGAAGGGGAGAGAGGAGGAGACAGAGAAAGAAAGAAGGACAGAGAGACATAGACATACACACATAAATACAAAGAGATAGATACACAGATAACTACGTGTCTGTAAACATGTACACACACACATATATATATATATATATATATATATATATATATATATATATATATATATATGCACACATGCAACCATACAACCATACATATTCACATTTATATACATGCACGCGAGCACCATATGCCTATATGTATATATATATATATATATATATATATATATATATATATATATATATATATATATAACCATTTACTATTCGGAAAAAGCTGACCAAAATCATAATTACTGCCACGTAGTCAGATCGTTCGGAAAAACCAGTTAGGTCGAGAAGAATGAAATTATGGTAACATTTTATATTTAATTAAGATCTCAGTATGTGATGATGTTGCTACCGAGTCCTGTCGGGTATGTTGCGGCGGAGTAGGTGAGCGGCGTATGGGAGGTGATAAGATGCTGTGGACTGTGTGAATGGAGGCGGTTAGGTTTCAAGGAACGACTTGCACTAATTCAATAGAGATGCAAACGGAGTTAATGGTTTCGTTAAACTAGACGAAGAACTTGAGACTCTTCTGGAAGATATGTGAATGCGTATGTATGAATGAATGTGTATATGTATACGTATATATATGTGTATACACAGACACACACACACACACACATATATATATTTGCAGTTATGTATGTGTGTTATTTTTTACTGTGTCTGGATGCGTATGTTTACGTGTGTTTGTTTGTGATGATGAGTGTTAAGAAAGCAGGAAGAATAATTTTCTGTGATTTATATCAATTAGCGCGAGAGACAAGGGTGAAGGAAGCAAAAACGGAAATGGCCTGCTTCGTGGTGGTGGTGGTGACGATGATAGTGGCGGCGCTGATGGAGGCGGCTGTGCCGTTGGTTGCCGTGGCGGCGGCGACGGTGGTAGCAGGAGAAGCGGGTCTGGCAGCGGTGGTGGTGGTGGCAGAGGTGGTGGTGACAGAGGTAGTGGTGATGGTGGAAGAGGTGGTGGTGGTGGTGGCAGCGGTGATGGTGACAGAGGTAGTGGTGTCGTCGGCGGCGGCGGTGGTGGCTGCGGTTGTGGTGTTCTTGTTGGTGGTGATTGGTGTTGATTTTGGTGGAGGAGGTGGTGGTGTATGTTGGTGGTAGTGGTTGTGGTGGTGGTGATATTGGTGGCGGTGGTGGTGGTGGTGGTTTCGGGGGCACGATGGAAAGGTAGAGAGAATAGTGGCGGCGAGACATCACGAAACAAGATGGATGAGAGGTAAAATTGTGGATGTTTGAGAAAAAGCAGAAGGGAAACATGGCTGCACCAACGCAAGAAAGAAAATCGGGTGGGGTGGGGATGGGGGATAGCAATCGTGAGAAAGAAAGAAAGAAAGAAAGAAAGAAAGAAAGAAAGAAAGAGGGGAAGAAGCAGTATAAAAAGTGAGTAGTGACGAAGGAGGAGGTGGGCATAAGAGTAACGGTGAATAATGAGTGAGAATAAGGTTTGTAGGTGTAGCGGAAGGGGTGTGAGAGAGAATGAGAGACGAAAATATAGAGGGGAGAAAATATTCTATGAAAGGTAAATAATATTGCTGTTCAAGGAAAGATATATGGAGAGATTTAATCGTTAAGAGAAACAATTACATATGTGGGTGTGCGTGCGCGCGTGTGTGTGTGTGTGTGTGTGTATGTGTGTGTCTGTGTGTGTGTTTGTATTTATGTATATGTATAAACAACATATATGCGTTTGCATATAAGCACATACACACACACACATATATAAACATGCATATGGGTCTATGTATGTATATACATATATACACACACGCACTCACACACACACACACACACACACACACACACACACACACACATATATATATATGGAGGTGTATACCGATAGAAAGAGAGTGAAAATAAAGAAAGGGACAGTGATATAAAGAACTAACGGAATAATAAAAAAAAGAAAGACGTTGAAACGGAGAGAGGTGTAATGAGTTAAATGAGAAAGATATGTTGAAGAAGAGAGGGAGAGATGGTGTGTGAGAGAGAGAAAGGGGAGAAGAGAGAGAGAGAGAAAAGAGAGAGAGAGAAAAGAGGTTGAGATAGTTGGACGGCACGATACATGGAAGAATAATGAGGAGAGAATTTGAAGAGATAAAGTGAGAGGACTGACAAAACATATAGAAAGTGAGAATGGAAGAAAACGTGAGGGAAAAGAACGATGGAGGCTGAATGAAGATAGAGAAATTGGTGTGCTCGGAAAGGGGAACATAGTGAAGGGCGAGATATATAAGGTTGGTCGTTGTGTGAAAAATGGTAATAAAGGGAACGTAAGAGTGGTATGGAGAAGTTTGAAACATGTCTAGGAGAAAGAAGTCGATAAGGGCGTAGGCGTGGCTGTGTGGTAAGAAGCTTGCTTCTCAACCCCGAGGTTCCAGGTTCAATCCTACTGCGTGGCACCCTGAGCAAGTGTCTTCTACTATAGCCTTGAGATTGGATTTGGTTGACGAAAACATAAAGAAGCCCGTCATATATATATATATATATATATATATATATATATATATAATACAAAGAATATATATACATGTATACACACATATATGTACATACTTACATCTACATGTGTATATATATGCATATCAGGGTATAGGACGTTAGAACAATGAACTACAGACAACGGAACGAACACATAGGAAAACGGAAAGCCACTTGGAATATTCCTTCATCAGCTGTCTCTATTCTAACTAGACGTTTCGAAGATAAGTATATATATATATATAATGCAAATAATATGTGAGTATATGCATATATACGTACATGTATGTACATACCTACATCTACATGCATATATACATGCCTCTGGATACAGGACGTCACAAAGAAAAAAAACGTGGACAAAATGAAAAACGAGAATATAAACAAAGAACGGAATACAAACTTTTTTTCGGACAACAGTAAGAACACACAGGAAAAGAGACAGGCCACATAGAGAACATTTCCTTCATCAGCTGCCCCTATTCTAAACTAAACGTTTCGATATATACATATGTCTATATGGGTACATGACGTAACAAACAGTAAACTATACGACATACGAAAACAAATGAGTTAAATACGCAAATAACGAGAGAAGAAAAAAGGACAAGTAATACAAAGAATGACCCTTCATCAGTTGTCGTTTGTCTATCTACTCCCCATTTCGAGCAATCAACGACAATATGAGTCTACGTTTGGTATTTATGAACCTCCCATAAATACCAAAATAAAATTTTGGATTTATGGAGGGTGAACAAAAACAGGATAGTGGAGACATACAGAGAAACCGAACGAAAACAAACATGGAGGGTCCTTAGAGCTGAACGAAGGGAAAGAAGTGAATGCTGAGAGAAATATTTTCTTTGAAAAAAAAATAGGAAAGATAGGAGACGTCCAAAATAGATATATATGTATGTATGTAGTTCTGTATTTAAGAGATGAGGAATTATGTGCGTTATTTACATTATTTATATTATTTACATTCGATGGATATTTGTCCTCATCTTGTTTGTTGTTAACACAACGTTTCGGTTGATATACCTTCCAGCCTTCTTCAGGTGTCTAGGGGAAATTTCGAACCTGGGTTCTCATTCCTAAGGTATTTTTCGATGTTATTATTATTATTATTATTATTATTATTATTATTATTATTATTATTATTAAGAGCGTGGGCTACTAACTCCACGTTTTCGATTCCAAACAGTGACCTGAACAACAACAACAATAATAATAATAATAATAATAACATCAAAAAATACCTTAGGAATGAAAACCCAGGTTCGAAATTTCTCCAAGACGCCTGAAGAAGGCTGGAGAGTATATCAAACAAAACGTTGTGTTAACAACAAACAAGATGAGGACAAATATCTGTCGAATGTAAATAATGTAAAAATGCACATGTATGTATGTATTTCTGAGTGTCTGTGTTTGTCTCAGACCAGCCATCGCTTGTCAACCGAAGCTAGTGTGCTTATGTTACCGTAATCAGCGATTCGGCCAAAATGACCAATAGAATAAGTAATAGGCTTTCAAAGAATAAGCCCTGGGGCCTATTTTTTCGACTAAAACGCTCTAAGGCGGTCCTCCAGTATTTGACTGAAACACGTAAAAGAATAAGGAGAGAGAGAGAAAGAAAGTGAAAGAGAGAGAGAGAGAAAGAAAGTGAAAGAGAGAGAGAGAGAAAGAGAGTGAAAGAGAGAGAGAGAAATAGAGTGAAAGAGAGAGAGAGAGAGAGAGAGAGAGAGAGAGAAAGAGAGTGAAAGAGAGAGAGAGAAAGAGAGAGAAAGAGAGAAAGAAAGTGAAAGAGAGAGAGAGAGAAAGAAAGTGAAAGAGAGAGAGAGAGAAGGAGTGAAAGAGAGAGAGAGAGAGAGAGAGAAAGAGAGTGAAAGAGAGAGAGAGAAAGAAAGAGAGTGAAAGAGAGAGAGAGAAAGAGAGTGAAAGAGAGAGAGAGAAAGAGAGTGAAAGAGGGAGAGAGAGAAAGAGAGTGAAAGAGAGAGAGAGAGAGAGAGAGGGAGATAGTAGCGTGGTAAGAGGAAGAGGATGAGAGAGCCTAAATATGTGGAGCTCTGTGTTTACGCGTGTGTTTGCGTATAGTTGTGAGGGTAGCACAAAGAAGTGAGGAAAACGGGCCCAACGAAGAAAGTCAGTAGAGAATTGATTAAGCGTACCTGTTGTGTGCGCGCGCATGTGTATGCACTGGCACGCTCAGATCGTTGCATTTTTCTGTGTGCGGTGTGTGTGTGTGCGTGTACGGAGATATGTATATATCTGTTTTTGTGTCGATCAATCCATAGATCGAGGAAGCGATCTATCAATTTATCTGACTGCCTGTATGCATGCCTATTTCTCTCTCTCTCTCTCTCTCGCTCTCTTTTTACACACACATATACGGCTTGTGTGTGTGTGTGTGTGTGCGCGCGCGCTTTCGTGAGTGTGTATGTATATGTTTGTATGTGCGCTTCTATGAGTGTGCTTACCTGTTTGTGTGTTTGTGTGTCCGCCTATTCTGCATGTAACACACACACACACACACACACACACACACACACACACACACACACTCACAAATAAACAAACAACAACCTCGCGTAAGCAGTGAAAAAGAAATGACTGAGAGTGGAACCTTACCGAACGACTGCAGAATAGTGAAAGGGAATGAAAAAGGCGAGTAAGTTACCTGGACAGAGAGAAGAAGCTCGTACACCTTCTTTTTAACTTCTTTTTACTCTTTTATCTTTAAGTATTTTGTTTGAATGTTATAGTTCGTAGTATTAATATTTAAATATTTTTCTAGCTTATTTCGTTATTATCTAACATTTTATGCCGTGTAATTAATTGTAAATATTTTGTAAAGCGCATTTGCCTGTGTGTCTAATACTTCGAGTTTGTACTTTCACCGATTTCTTTTGGTGCGAAGGATTGTCTAGTTGCATCTGGATATGATTTAGATCAGTCAGTTTAGAATACAACAGGTTTTCTGCATTTCCTATAAAACCAGTGAAATTCTAGTATCGAACTAAAAGATTACGATGCTTATTGTACCTATAATGTTAATCGTATTTTTGTGAGAAATCAGTTTAGTTTAAATATTAATTTCATTCTTCTGCAATGCATTGTTTTATCTTTTAAATTGATTTTGTATGTTATGTGATTGAAGCTCGGAAGAGAAGTTAGCTATTCAGAAACACACAAAGATCGTAACTTTCCTTAAACATTTATTAGTATCATGTTGTCAAAATTTTCCTCCTCGAAACTGCAACTTGTTCAACTGAGTAAAAGCATGCTGCAATTTTGAGCGACGAAAATTTTAACACCATAATAGAAATAAATGTTTTCGAAAAGTAACGATCTTTGTGTGTTTCTGAGTGGCTAACTTATGTTTTCCAAGCTGCGGTCGTTTTAGTTTCAACGCACAATCTGAAATCCAAACCCTTTCTATAGAGGTACATCTCGGTAATTTCTAACCCAAGTCCTAATTTATAAGCTAAATCCTGAGAGCTCTAAATTAATTCTACCACTGTTTCTTTTCTAAGTCACGGATTTCATTCTTTTCATAGAACTCAATATTTCCGGTTTAAGAAATTTGCATCCTCTTAGATCAGATTTAGCATAATAATCTTTTATTCCATAATTATTTAAGTATCACTCACCAATCAATGCACAACTGTGTTCCCTCCGTTTCCGTTTTCTTTTATAAAGTTGATTTACGTTTTTTTCATATACTATATAAAAGATGGATAGATATAATAGTATCATGAAGTATGATCTCGACTTGAGTGTGAATAGAATATTATTTTGTTTCAGCGAAATATACATAACTGGCTGTTATTGCGTATTTACAATGTAAAGTCATTGGTATTTCAGTTGACAATTATTAGTTGATTACAGCCTCAGTTTTGGAACTGTTTTCTTTATGCACGATGTCTATAATATCAAACAGTGTGCAATTCTTTTTATGGTAATAAACTCATCAGTTGGCTATTTTTATATTTCATTTCTATTACCTTTTAAAAATACATAATTTTTCAGTAAGTTTCTTTTGTTTCTACACATCTTACGACATCATTACTTCTCGGTTGATAAAATATTACTAATCTATTCCATTTTAGGAGTCGATCTGTTTGTGAATACATAGCAAAAGTTATAGTATTCCAAACAATTTTATCAGATTTTTTAATGAATTTATGTTGCTGCCTTGTTTGTAACAAACAAAATATAGAGCCATTTCTATCTAAAAATTCTCTCAATGCAACATGTGTACCAAAATCTGGGTTATTTATAAATAATGAGAATTCATTTAGCTTACGGCCGTCTTGATTATGTTGGCAAATTCCCGGTTAGTTTATGCTTACCCATTCTTTCAGGATTATTGTGTCCTTATCCATTTTTACATCGTTGTATGTTTTGTCAGAATTTGCGCTCCCAATATTGTTGCACTTATTGTAAATTGCTCTATTCTGTTTTTATTGATGTTTCGTTGGGATTTCTAACTACAGTACTTTATTGAACTTCATAAATCTGATGGGAGAAAACCTTACCTATTCGGTAGCTCCTTATCTACCATGCCTTTGCTAGGATCACTAGCTTTAATTATTTCTCTCCCTTCGAGCACTTCTTTCTTTTCTTAATATGTTTCCTTAATATTCCTTCTCTCACCGTATTATTTTTTCTTTTCTTTTTCATGTCAGACCTCTCCCTTTAATATTTCGTGAAGTAACTGAAGTTGTCCTTTTTTTTCTTTCACTTGTCAATGTCCATTGTATATTTTCTTTCCATTGTTGTTTCCCATGTTTGCTTGAAAGATGACTAATTTCACTTAGGTCGAACCCAGTTTTTGTTCTATACTTCCATTGTTGCTGATTAAATTATATTTAGTCTGCTTATACCTCGGGCTGCTTCTCTGGAAATAATAACACATCAGTGGACGAGGTTAGCTACTGTGCTTGGAATTAGACGGTTTTTATTCGCAGATTGGTTAGATAGTTTAGAGATCAATATCGACGGATATTTTGCGATCAATTTGCCAACATACATTCGTCCCTACAAGTTTTTCATGTTGTTGACATACTTTATGGTATGTATGTCAATAATGCCATTCTCTTTATTATTTTCATTTTCGTCGAAGGGATATTTCTCAATGGTAAGGAAATCGAAGAATTGTTTTCGTAACATTTTGTATATTTATCATATATGTTTGAAGAATTGTTTTCCTTTTGTGTTGGAACATATCTTTTCTTTTTTTTTTTTTTTTGCCTCCTCTGTTTCGATTCTTTCGCATCTTTGTGTGTTGTAAATCTCGATTTTGTATTTCGTTTGCAAGATTCTTTATACGAAATCGTGTGTTAAAACGTATTTTGTTAAAAAATGTATTTCCGCTGAAAAAATAGATATTGTGTTACAACAAAACTTACTTCATAATATAGTACGCGAGAACCTCTCATATGGACTTGTGTTGCCTATAAGCACTCGTCTTTATATCGCTAGCGTGAAATAATCGTTCTCTCCCTCTCTAGCAATATAAACACGAGTGCTGATATGCACCACAAGTTCATATGAGAGGTTCTCACTTGGTAAATAACGCAGTATTTTGTGTTCTAACGCAACAGCTAGTTTTAAGTGGGGACAAATGTTACCTTTTGATTTTAATACTGCTTCTGTCGCTATCAGTTATATTTTGTTATAAGTCAGGAGGTTAATTCTGTCAATAATAAACACAAACACGGTCCCATTTCACTTCAATTATCATTATTCATCCATTAGTTAATCATTTACCCTATCGACTAATTGACTATTTTATTAATCGTTCGGTAATCAACCAATCGGCTATTTTTATCGAACTTCTTTCGTCGCCATTTGTGATTTCATTCGTTTGCTGGTATGTTTCTTGCTTTCTTTATATAACCGGTCATTTTGTTATATTTTAAGTCTGAGTGCATCCACAAGACTCTCACTCAACAACTCATTCTTTTTACATGTTTCAGTCATCTGACTGCGGCCATGCTGGAGCACCGCCTTCAGACGAAAAAAATCAACCCCATGATTTATTCTTTGTAAGCCTAGTACTTAATCTATCGGTTTCTTTTGCTGAACCACTAAGTTACGGATACGTAAACGCACCAACATCGGTTGTCAAGTGATGGTAGGGGACAAACACAGGTACACACACACACACATATATACGACAGTCTTCTTTCAGTTTCCGTCTACCAAATCCGCTCACAAGACTTTGGTCGTCCCGAGGCTATAGTACTAGACACTTGCCCAAGATGCCTCACAGCTACTCCTGCGCCATGAATGTATTCTCAACATATTTCTTTAATCTTTCAGAGTTTAATTTTGATTTAATTCTTTTCTGTTCTTTTCACGATATCCGTTGTTCTTCTATGTCATTACTATAACTGGTTTATTTATTCGCACGTTTCTGACACCTTGTGTATGGGGAAATGGTATCTTTAAGAAATGAATTAATGAATGCTGCAGGAAAGGATCGCAAAGAGGATTCTTCAAGCCTAGCTAACCGGCAGGAAAACTAGGGGCAAGCTACGGGCGAGATTCTTGTATATAATTCCGTAATGTCAGTTGCCACACTTGAGCATGCAACTTCAAAGTGTACTGACGATTGCTTTAGACAGGACCTATAGAGGAAGTGCCTGAGGACTCTATCCCCATGACATTTCCAGGAATAGTGGATGCTAAAAATGGATGGATGGATGGAAATTTAGATACATGTTTAAAGTTAAGATATCTTACATATTGGTTTTGCTCTGCATTATTATCCAGATTTCATACAAGACTTCAATGATCCCAATGTGTATATGTATTGATGCTTAATATACTCGTGGCATTTGAAGGTGGTAATATTATTATAATCCTTAAGGCGATAAGGTGGCACAAATATTAGCATGCCGGACAAAATGCTTAGCGGCACTTCGTCCGTCTTTACGTTCTGAGTTCAAATTATTCCGTGGTCGACTTTGCCTTTCATATTTTCGGGGTAGAAAAAATAAATACCAGTTCAACACTGGGGTCCATTAATACATTTAGCTACTCTACTCTTCCGAAATGTGGAGGCGCAATGGTCCAGTGGTTAGGGCAGCGAACTCGCGGTCGGAGGATTGCAGTCTCGATTCCCAGACCGGGCGCTGTATGCGTTTATTGAGCGAAAACACCTAAAGCTCCAAGTGGCTCCGGCAGGGGGTGGTGGCGACCCCTGTTGTACTCTTTCGCACCAACTTTCTCTCACTCTTTCTTCCTGTTTCTTGAGTAACGTTGCGATGGACTGGCGTCCTGTCCTGCTGAGGGGGACACATACGCCATAGAAACCGGGGTAGGCTTGAAAAGGGCGCATAAATAAAAAATGAAACACTTCCGAAATTGCTGGCCTCGTACAAAAATTGAAGCCATTATTATTATCATTGTTAAGGCGGTGAGCTGGTAGAATTGATAACCGACAGAGCAAAATGTTTTGCAGCATTTCATACGTCTCTACGTTCTGAGTTCAAATTACTCGTAATTTGCAGTTCATCCTTTTGGGGCCGATAAGATAACTAACAGTTGAAAGTTCTCAAAATTGCTGGACTTGTGCCAAAATCAAAATCAAAATTTGCATTTCTTCCGCGGCTAAAACCGTTTACGCCTTTATAACGTCATAGCGGTGATCCATATATAGACGGGCCCAGCAAGCATTCTTTGGAAGCCGTGCATAATCACGGTCAGTTGTGATGTGTATTATACGAAATACTTTCGGGTATGAGCATGCATTTTCATAAACGGTAATGTACAATTTTTAAAAACGTTCATTTCATTCATGAAAAAATTCTCAAAGCACCATTTTGTATGTGTATGTTTGTGCATAAAAATTCATATATATATATATATATATATATATATATATATATATATATATATAATATAGAGAGAGAGAGAGAGAGAGAGAGAGAGAGAGAGAGAAAGAGAGTGACAGAGAGACAGAGATAGATAGATAGATAGATAGATAGATAGATAGATAGATATAGATAGATAGATAGATACATAGATATAGATATGCGTATACATGTACACATTTCTGTATAAGTATATGTATGTATATATCTATCTATCAATATATATATATATATATATATATATACAGACATAGATACATACTTACAGACAGACAGACAGACATGCGGACAGACAGACAGACTGATAGATAGATAGATAGATAGATAGATATATAGATAGATAGATAGATAGATAGATAGATAGATAGATAGATGGAGAAATCGGGTGGAGAAATAGCTACATCCATCCCAGATACATAAGATCGGAAAGACTTCTGAGAGACTCCCCATATTTGGGGAGCTAAACAGGAATAAAAAGCTCGTGAATGCAGAGCAATAAGTGTCTCGTGATGAAAAGCCTTTGAATGTGGTCATAAGGAGATAAGCTAAATGAAAAGGAGACAGAGAATATGTTTGGAAGTAGGTAAAAGAATGAGAGTCGTTATAATAAAAGCCTGGAATTAGAGATGTGTGTGTGTGTGTGTGTGATGCACATATAACATCCCGGTTATTAACCAGGCCAGATTTATTTTAAAAGGTTCGTTGTGGGAGGCAGGGGAGACAATTAAGCATGCTCTGCTTCAGACGAAGAATTGGAAGATTTATCAGTAAAATAGCAAAAGAAACACTCACACAGATACATGCATTCACACACACAGACGCACACGTAGATATGCGCACACACACACACACATACACACTTACACATACCAAAACACACAAACACAGTGGGACGGATATCGGGTCAGACAGTCATTCAAACACGCACAGTCACACACCCAGACACACACATACACATACACAGACACACATGCACACAGAAACACACGCACAGACAGGAACACACGCTTCACACACACACACACACACACACACGGTGAAAGTGATATCGACATAAAGACACGTTTACATAAACGCACACACGCATAATCACATACTGATCTACCAAGTATTATTACACTAACATTATGTGTTTGTGCGTTTGTGTGTGTGTGTGTGTGTGTGTGTGTGTGTGCACGTGTATGTGTGTGTGCGTGCGTGTATATATGTATGCGTTCGTGTGTGCATATATGTATATGTGTGTGTGTATGTATGTGTGTGTATGTGTGTGTGTGTGTGTACGGAATATGCAGATACGCTGTAGACACATATAGGAACAGATACACAGACAAATACACACGGAAGTAATCAAACAAATTTTTATCCGCTGGTGCACACACGCACACACACAGGCATAAACGCACACAGGCGTAAACTCACACACAGGCATAAACGCTCACACACGCATAAACTCACACACAGGCATAAACGCACACAGGCATAAACGCTCACACACGCATAAACTTACACACAGGCATAAACGCACACACAGGCATAAACGCACACACAGGCATAAACGCACACAGGCATAAACGCTCACACACGCATAAACTTACACACAGGCATAAACGCTCACACACGCATAAACGCTCACACAGGCATAAACGCACACAGGCATAAACGCTCACACACGCATAAACTTACACACAGGCATAAACGCTCACACACGCATAAACGCTCACACAGGCATAAACGCACACACAGGCATAAACGCTCACACACGCATAAACTTACACACAGGCATAAACGCTCACACAGGCATAAACGCACACACAGGCATAAACGCACACAGGCATAAACGCACACACACGATACTTGAATGCATGTTTAAACTGCAGAGCTATCTGTTTAATGTATTTAGAATAGTTTTCTTTTTTTCTAAAGAGAACAACACCAATAAAAGCAGCACAAAAGACAACACCATCGACGCGATCATCATCGTCGTCGTCTGCTTCATCGGCGTCATCGTCGTCATCATCATCATCATCATCATCATCATAAACAGCAACAACAACAACAAAAACAGCGGCAGCAGTAGCATCAACAGCAAGAACATTGTGAATGAGAGCAATGTTGCAGAGGACTTAGTGCTGGGACGATGTTAAAGCCAGTTGCGCTGTCATTTCATATCGCCCACACATACACCCATACACACACACACACACACACACACAGACACACGCACACTTACACACACACACACACATACGCACACACGTACGCACACTTGGGCCGAAAAACACCCACACCTAAACAGACGTTCACCCACTTGCGTATGTGCATATACATACACATCCACTAAATATCTGTCATCAGTTCTACAATACTTACATGTGCGTGTGCGATTGAATAGGTGCATGAATGAGTGTCCGTGCGTGTGTGTGTGTGTGTTTGTGTATGCATATATATCTATATATATTTATTTATATATATATATATATATATATATATATATATATATATATATATATATATATATATATATATATGGTGGTTGTCTACTCCTTAAACAGAGTTTGACCACCTCCTGCACCTACACCTTAGCCCTTTCATGGCGTCTGATGTGGCTTTTTAAATCAGACAGTGTTTTGAAAAAAAACACCCACACAGATTGCACCTCTGATTTGCACTACCAATACCTGCAAGTAAGTTCTGCTCATTGTGGATCCTAACATGTCTTTTAAGACCCCCATTGGATTTGCAAACCCTCTGGCACACACCACATTCAAACGTGTGCACAGACATATAATCAGAATAGCTGGATGAGGTTTGTTTTCCATGGGTTCGCAGGTGAGATTTGAGGCCAGCCAAGGACAGACATGGTCTGTCACAGACTGTGCACACAAAAAGGTCCTTGTCATTCACCTTCTCAATCTTTACATTTTTCCTTAAATATCTCTTGAGCCCTGCTTGCATCATCCTGGCCTCTTCAAATGCTTTTACTCCATATATATACTCTTTTACTCTCTTTTACTTGTTTCAGTCTTTTGACTGTGGCCATGCTGGAGCACCGCCTTTAGTCGAGTAAAAATATATATATACACGCATAGATAGATAGATATATATGTGTGTGTGAGTGCACGTACATACATACATATATATATGTGTATGTATGTGTGTGTATGTATGCATATATACTCATACATATATGTATATGTATACATAAAACTTATATATGTTTCGACCAAAGACTACCACTTGATGTATATATGTATATATGTATATATATATATATGTATATATATGCATATCTATCTATCTATCTATCTATCTGTCTATATATATAAATATATATATATATATATATATATCTTTTACTCTTTTACTAGTATCAGTCATTTGACTGCGGCCATGCTGGAGCACCGCCTTTAGTCGAGCAAATTGACCCCAGGACTTATTCTTTGTAAGCCTAGTACTTATTCTATCGGTCTCTTTGTGCCGAAACGCTAAGTTACGGGGACGTAAACACACCAGCATCGGTTATCAAGCGATGGTGGGGGGACAAACACAGACACACAAACAAACATACATATATACATATATACATATATACGACGGGCTTCTCTCAGTTTCCGTCTACCAAATCCACTCACAAGGCTTTAGTCGGCCCGAGGCTATAGTAGAAGACACTTACCCAAGGTGCCACGCAGTGGGAATGAACCCGGAACCATGTGGTTGGTAAGCAAACTACTTACCATACAGCCACTGAACTGAACTGAACTGAAGTGAACTGAAATATATTAGGCAATATATATAGACATATAGACATAAGCATACAGACGGAGTAAAATGGAATAGAATAGAATAGAATATATAGAAAGATGAATAAATAGAGGGACAGGCAGGCAGCCAGGCAGACAGACAGAGAGACCGACAGATAGATAGATAGATAGATAGATAGATAGATAGATAGATAGATAGATAGATAGATAGATAGGTGTGTAGTCAGAGGGAAAGACACATCTACGGTTACATATAAATATGAACATAAACACACAGACAAACTCACATTCACACACACACATATACACATACGTCTGTGTTATCTGTGAGTGTTGGAAAGTGTATATCAATGTAGACATTCATACTTGTGTATATGTATGCATCTATGTGGAAAGTGTATGTCTATATATTAGCATGTATATAAATACGTATATGTGTGCGTTTATGGGTGTGTGAGTAAGTGCGTGCAATTGTGTGTTTCCGTGTGTGTGAATGTGTGTGTGTGAGTGTGTGTGTGTGTGAGTGTGTGTGTGTGTGTGCGTTTGCGCGTGTGTGTGTGCAAACTAGGTGTGGTTACGGCTGAAATAGCTTTGATCATAAAATGCATTCATGGGTGACTTGGAACTAAACATCCCTGGAAACTTGAACACATATAGACGCACTGACACACACACACACACACACACACACACACACACACACACAGACCTTCACACTCATATGTGCATATATGTGTTTGTGTGTATGAGTGTGTATGTGTTTATTAATATATATATATATATATATATTTATATATACACACATATATATATACACATATATATATATACACACACACACCCGCACACACACGCACACATATATCTACATATAAGCGCTCGCTTAGACATACATATACACACTCTACTATGAGTAAACATAGTCGTGAATAATTAGTTGGTGGGAGGCTAAATAAAAAAACAACAACAAAAGTAAGTTAATGAATTTATCACTGTCATAAGAGTGAGAAAGAGGGTTAGAGTAACAATGGATGCCAGTATGCGGTGATAAATACATATACATATATATATATATATATATATATATATATATATATATATATATATATATATATATATATATATATATAAAAATATATATATATATGTACATATATATGTATATGTACATATATATATATATGTACATATATATGTATATGTACATATATATATATATGTACATATATATATATATATACATATATATATATATACATATATATTTGTTTTTGCGTGTATGCATATATATATATATATATATATATATATATATCAATATCAATAGTGGTTATGTATATACACAAAGATGTTCACTTGAAATTTTTACTGCAAAAACTCACACGGAGATACTATTTCACTAGCGGGTTGTAGTGGGCATGTGGGAGATTGAGGTGGCGGGGTCGCTTTTACATAGTAAATGCACTTATAATTGATGTCTCACTGTTGAAGATGCGAAGAAAAACAAGGAAATGAAGAACGATACTGTTCATAAGACATCACGGTTTCAGCCATGTTCTCTTTTTTTTTGTTCTCTTCATTTGGTTTTTTTTGGATAACCTCCATTTTGTTTGGGTTACATATATGTGTGTATATATATATATATATATATATATATATATATATATATATATATATATATATATATGCATACACACATGTATACATATATGTATAAATATATACATACACACACACACACAGACACACACATATATATATATATACGCACAGATATACATATATATAGAATCTTATATATATATATATATATAAATAAGTATGTATCTATGTATGTATATATATATATGCATATATATATACACTTATACATACATATATATATATATATATATATATATATATATATATATATATATATATATATATATATATATATATATATATATATATATATATATATATATATATTGATGTATATTTTTATACCGCTTTTTCTCTTCATTCTCCGAATTTTGCTTCTCATATAGATGGGCAATTATTTTATTTTGAAATATCTTTTTATTCTTCTTATTATTATTTTCTTGTTTTACTTCTCTTTGCTCTCTCTCTCTCTCTTTTTTGTTGTTATTCGTCTACATTTTTGAAAATTTATTTATCGCTCTTAGCTACGGCGAAACAAATTGATATGAATGAATAAATTGTACATACGCACACCGTAAGACACACATTAAGCAGACATATACGCATGTGCATACATGCACACACTTATAAAACACTACATGTGCACAAATACTCGTTATGTACAAGTCTACGTACACTAAAACATAAACACACACCCATACACACATCCTTCACACACGCACATACATGGATACATGAACGTACTAGCAGAAGCAATTCAAATATGGAGAAATGCATTTCACATACACGTACACAAACGCGGATGCACATACACCCAGACAGGCTCGCATGTACAGACATGCGCACACACGGACATGGACACACACGCACATACACACACGCACATATACAAATACCTATTCTCACAGATATATTATAGGTGAAAACGCGCCTGTGTCATTGTGTGCATGGCCCTTTGCTTACGTATGTGCATGATTGTGACTGCCAGCCTGTATAAGCGTGCGTGTGAATGTGTGTGTTTGTCTACCGCGCGCGCGTGTATTTGTGTATCTGCGTGCCTGTCTGTATGCGTGCGCGTGCGTGTGTATGTGTGCATGTGTGCGTGCGTGCTTGGATATTTATATATATACTAAAATGTATTCACATTCTTGGTACTTTTTTGTAGTTATAATACAAGCGCGTTAAATATTATGCTTAAAATGTACGTATTTTATACCTCCATGCATTAATGAAATGTATTTGGATATGTACACATACACACACACACACACACACACACACACACACACACACACATATATATATATATATATATATATATATATATATATATATATATAATGTGTTGTGAATTTATGGGGAGAAATCCCATAAAACTCAACAATTTTGTTAAAAATGTAAAAGAGAAGTTAGAATATAACAGAGAATTTTAATTCATACAGACGATCGTTTCGTACAGAGGTATAAAAATCATGCAAATTGATGGCTGAATTGAATTAATTCAATTATTTAAATTAAATCATATATCACTGTACTCTTCAGTGCATGAAGTATAAATAAAATTTTTAAAAAGGACTTGAGAAAGGAAATAACAGAATAAAATTTAGGCGATTCATATTTATCCTTATAAGAAAAAAAGATATGTGAGTCCGATTAGGTGTTAACTGTAACGAAAGGCTATAATGGTTATTTGAAATCATTTTTAGAAACATCCAAATTAAAGTACGAATCTAATTAAACCTTTTTACACATATATTAAAATATATATATATATATATATATATATATATATATATATATATATATACATATATATATATATATATATATATATATATACAAATATATGTATATGTATGTCTAATAAAAATGACAATATCTGCTATATATAAATGTGTATAAGTATGTTTCCTTTATGTATATATATCTTGTATACGTGTTAAATATATACACACACTCAAAGTTATATCACTATCTATAGGCGTGGCTGTCTGGCAAAAAGCTTGATTTCCAACCACATGGTTTCAGATAAGCGTCTTCTAGTATAGTCTCGGCCCGACCAAAGACTTGTCAGTGGATTTCGTAGATGGAAACTAAATGAAGTCGATCGTATATACATATATGTGTGTGCGCACGCGCGAGTCTGTATGTCGTCGTGTCTGTGTTTATCCTCTCATCACCGCTTGTCAACGGGTGTTGGTGTGTTTACCTAACTGTACATTAGTGGTTCGGCAAAAGGAAACCGATAAAATAAGTACTATGCCTGAAAAAAAAAACATCCTGGGGTACATTTCTTCGACTAGAACCGTCCAAGGCGGTGCTCCAGTAAGGCCGCCATCAAATGACTGAAACAAGTATAAGAATAAAAGAATAACATTGTATATACGTGCTCCATATACATACGAGATGGTGCTCAAAAGTTCCTGGTTTGGGGTTAAAAGAAAATACAAGAGGTTCAGTTAATTATGATTCTATTCATCATATTCCTTTGTCAGAATCACACACTTATTTCACCGGCCTTTCAGTTTTTCGAAACCCTGTAAAAGAACCAGATTTTTCACGATACACTTAAAGACTTTTCAGCATCCCCTCATTTGTGCGTGTGTGTGCGTATATATATATATTTACACACACACACACACACACACACACACACACACACACACACACACACACACACACACACACACACACACACACACACATATATATATATATATATATATATATATATATATATATATATATATATATATATACATATATATATATAGGTGAGAAAATTGGTATGTGAAAGCACGTGGCTGGATGTATAAAAGATAAAGAAGAGTGAAAAAACTACAGAAGGCTTGTGTTACATGGTTAAAGTATATATTTAAAATATGTCAGAAAAATGTTATAAAATTTTTTTGGTATATAACCATTGTATTTGGAGAAATAACCGGTTTCGTGTTGTCTTTTCAAACTTCCCTACTTCATGGTAACATGTCTACGCTCCCGTGTGTAAATAAAAGAGTCTTTTATTTACACACGGGAGCGTAGACATGTTACCATGAAGTAGAGAAATTTGAAAAGACAACACGAAACCGGTTATTTCTCCAAATACAATGGTTATATACCAAAAAAATTTTATAACATTTTCTGACATATTTTAAATATTCACTTCAACCATGTAACACAAGCCTTCTGTAGTTTTTTCCCTCTTGTTTATCTTTTATATATATATATATATATATATGCATATAGGCGGGGTGATGAAAAGTTCCTTGCTTTGAGTAAATATAAATATAGAACGATTAGTTATGACACACTCACTCACACACACACAGACACACACACACACATATGTATATATATATAAATAAGCGCAGGTGTGGCATAGGTGCAGGAGTAGCTGTGTGGTAAGTAGCTTGCTTATCAACCACATTGTTCCGGTTCAGTCACACTGCGTGGAATCTTGTGCAAATGTCTTCTACTATAGCCTCGAACCGACCAAAGCTTTTTGAGATGATTGTGTATGAGTGTATGTGTGTGTGCAAGTGTTTGTATTTCTGAGTCTGTGTTTGTCCACACAACCGATGATGGTGTTTACGACCCCGTAATTTAGCGGTTAGGCAAAAGAGACCGATAAAATAAGTACTAGGTTTACAAAGAATAAGTCCTGGGATCGATCTCTTCGACAGAAGGCGGTGCTCCTGCATGGGCGCAGTCAAATGACTGAAACAAATGAAGAAAAGAATATATGTGTGTGTGTGTGTGTGTGTATATGTGTGTGTGTGTGTGTGTGTGTGTGCGTGTGTGTTTGTGTGTGTGTGTGTGACTACCGGATCATGTGTGAACATGTGTGTACGTATGCAGCTATTTAACAACCACATTCAATTTCAGGAACGATGAATGGACGAGTAGCTTTTATTTCGTTTACTTCTCGGTTTTCTTGTATATTGCGAGTTTTACTAAAGACTTCATTGAACAAGTTAATGCTTTTAGCAAAATAATTCCTAATGATTATTCGCCCAACAGATACATCAAGCAAATTCTCTCAATTAGGCACAATCATATACACACCCATCCGATCCAGTACACATACACAGACGCATACTTACACAGAAGTATGTATGAAACTACGTATACATATACTCACACGCACACACACACGCACGCACACGCACACACACGCACATACATGCATATATATATATATATATATATATATATATATATATATATATATATATATATATATATATATATATATATATATATATATATATATACAAATAATTACAGAGGCATCAAGCTGTTAGATCAGGTTATGAAAGTTACAGAGAGGGTCATAGCCCAACTAATTAGGTAGCGAATCAATTTAGATGAGATGCAGTTTGGGTTCGTGCCAGGTAAAAGCACTACTGATGCCTTATTTCTAGTGAGACAGTTGCAGGAGAAATACCTAGCTATGGATAAACCTCTGTACCTGGCTTTCGTTGACATGGAGAAAGCCTTTGACAGGGTCCCCCGATCCCTTATCTGGTGGTCAATGAGGAAACCTGGGATAGAAGAATGGTTAGTGAGAGCTGTGCGAGCCATGTACAGAGATGCTGCCAGTAAGGTGAGGGTTGGAAATGAGTACAGCAATGAATTCCGGGTAGAGGTAGGGGTCCACCAAGGTTCCGTCCTCAGCCCCCTCTTATTTATCATAGTCCTCCAGGCAATCACAGAGGAGTTCAAGACAGGTTGCCCCTGGGAGCTCCTCTATGCTGATGATCTTGCCCTAATTGCGGAGTCACTATCAGAACTAGAGGAGAAGTTTCAGGTGTGGAAGCAAGGTCTAGAATTGAAGGGCCTTAGAGTCAACCAAGCTAAAACCAAAATCCTAATAAGTAGGAAGGTAGATAAAACACAAACCCCTTCAGGTAGATGGCCCTGCTCAGTATGTAGAAAAGGAGTAGGTAGTAACTCTATAAGATGTACCCGGTGCAAGCTATGGACACATAAGAGGTGCAGCAACATCAAAGGCAGGTTAACTAGCAAGTTAGTTTTTGTTTGCGGCAGATGTTCAGGTGCAATAAAGACTGTAAACAAACAGGAAACAACTTCTATCTCATTCCAGGGTGAAAAACTAGAGGTAGTCGATAGCTTCCCCTATCTGGGCGACCAAGTTAGTAGTGGGGGTGGGTGCGCTGAAAGTGTAGCTGCTAGAATAAGAATAGCCTGGGCAAAGTTTAGAGAGCTCTTACCCCTGCTGGTGACAAAGGGACTCTCACTCAGAGTAAAAGGCAGACTGTATGACGCATGCGTACGAACAGCCATGCTACATGGCAGTGAAACATGGGCTGTAACTGCTGAGGACATACGAAAGCTCGCAAGGAATGAAGCCAGTATGCTCCGTTGGATGTGTAATGTCAATGTGAATACCCGTCAGAGTGTAAGTATCTTGAGAGAAAAGCTGAACATTAGAAGCATCAGTTGTGGTGTGCAAGAGAGACGATTGCGTTGGTATGGACATGTGGTGAGAATGGATGAGGATAGCTGCGTGAAAAAGTGCCACACCAGTTGAGGGAACCCGTGGAAGAGGTAGGCCCAGGAAGACCTGGGCTGAGGTGGTGAGGCAAGACCTTCGTACATTGGGCCTCACCGAGGCGATGACTGCTGACCGAGACCTTTGGAAATGTGATGTGCGTGAGAAGACCCGGCAAGCCAAGTAAGATCGTTGCCAGTGCCCCTGGACTGGTTCTTGTGCGGGTGGCACATGAGATGCACCATTTTGAGCGTGGCCGTTGCCAGTACCGCCTGACTGGCTCCCGTAGGATTTTCGAGCGAGATCGTTGCCAGTGCCCCTGGACTGGCTTGTGCGGGTGGCACATAAAAGACACCATTTCGAGCGTGGCCGTTTTCGTGCGGGTGACACGTAAAAGCACCCACTACACTCTCTGAGTGGTTGGCGTTAGGAAGGGCATCCAGCTGTAGAAACTCTGCCAAATTAGACTGGAGCCTGGTGTTGCCATCCGGTTTCACCAGTCCTCAGTCAAATCGTCCAACCCATGCTAGCATGGAAAGCGGACGTTAAACGATGATGATGATGATGATGATGATATATATATATTTATATATATATATATATATATATATATATATATATATATATATATATATATATATATATATATATATATACATGAACGTATTGTTTTACTGCTTTATACTTTTTTGTTTTATTTGTTTCAGTCATTTGACTGCAGCCATGCTGGAGCACCGTCTTTAATCGAGCAAATCGACCCTATAACTTATTCTTTGTAAGCCTAGTACTTATTCTATCGGTCATTTTTGCCGAACCGCTATATTGCAAGAACGTAAACACACAAGCATCGGTTGTCAAACGATACCGCTAAGCATTTTGCCCGGCGTGCTCACGGTTCCGACAGCTCACCGCCTTTGTAATGATAATAATAGTCAATTAGTTATTTAATTGAATGTTTGAAGAATCCCTTGGTTTACCCAATGAGTATCAACCATTTTTTTTGCCTTTGCTTTCTATTCTATTCCCCTGGACCCCAATAGCCATTGGATGGTTCAAGAAATTCTATTACATTTTTATAATTAATTATTAGGATTGTACAAAAAAATTGCTAAAATATTTTCTGTATTATAGAAGCATAAACCAATTTATTACCTAAACATTTTCACAAGAAAATCTTATCCTGACCCCCAAAGGTCATATGAACCCCGGTTGAGAACCAGTGAAATCGACGTTAATGTTATATCTTTCGTGAGACGGAAGGGAAGAAACTCAGAGATTTGAATTAGTTAAAAAATATATTGTAGTGGAAAGTGAGTCTTTTTTTTTTTTTTTTGGTGTTTAGATGGTATTTTGTATGTCATGTTCGTATATACTTTTGTTACATAGTCTTTTTAAGAATGCATACATATTGACAGATAATTACAAGATGACGTCATTTAAAGCAGTGGTACTCATCTGTTTTGTCGTTATCTTTCTATTTATTATTTTTGTGCCAAGCTCCGCTTTCATGCAAAACAATATTCCCGCTGTCCGGATGATCATGCACATAGCAAAACGCAATAAATTGCAAATACAGAGTGGTAATTTTTCAAAATTAAAAAAAACAACATATTTTAGATTTTTTTTTTTTTTTTTTTTTGTACAGCCTGGTATTGCGGTGCAGCCCGGTTTTACGTAACCCTCATTTAGAGAATTAGAAATTTTTGAGAGAAAATTCCCCGATTAGGCAAATTAAAATAAGGATTTTGGAGAATTACCGATGAATAGTTTCTTCATGATGAATGTGAGTATGTACTGACCTGCGAACGAATAACAAAGTGAGGGAAAGGAAATATAACAACAAATGACAATTATTTGAATTAGGAACAAAACTAGAATCTTTATCTGTTCCCAATTACAACAATGAAGCATTTTCCTGTTCTAAAGTCTCTAATGAACAAATGAAACATCAATCGTACACGTTTGTTAGCATTTTAAATAATCTGCATTTTCTGCTACCTTAGAAGGACGAAAATCTTACTTTTGTCTTCGTTTCTAAAGTGAAAACCATTGAAATAGAAAATTGAAACAATGTAATATTGAAGTATATGCATTGTGACGAACATTATAATTTGAATAACTATTAACTTCATCGCTGCAGTTCATATTTACATATTCATATGTAAATTTATAATCTTATTAGCAGCAACTCATTTAGAGTATTTAACCATTTAATTCAATGCAGTGTGTATTTAAATTAAATGCTTTGTGTTTGGGATTCAAATTTTGCTGAATTCAAATGTTCAAGCTTATTCCAATGGTGAATGGCATTATTAAAATCAATAGCGGTAAGGATGAGGCGTTGATTTGACATAACCGTCATGTCGTACTTGCTTTTCTAACAGCCCGCCATTTCACTAGTGAATCATATTCCTCCAAAGCACACCAAAAATAGGAGGCTTCACCAAAGGTGAAACTAACACAATAAAACTTTCACTCTTATCACAACATACCACAAGATTTTTCTACCGAAAGTACAATAATCTTTTCTACTCAAGGCAAAAGGCCCGAAATTTTGGCCATACATACTATATATATATATATAGTATGTATATATGTATGTACGTATGTATATGTGTATGTATATATGTATGTATGTATATATATATATATATGTGTATGTATATATTTATATATATATATATATATATATATAGTGTAGTATATTGTCACTTAAGTGTGGCTGACCCCTAGGGGTGGATGTTACTGTTGCTTTTAGCCCCAGGAGGACATCTCCTCCAGCTGGCTTATCGACACACTACTGTGTCCTGTTTGCCAATCCACCCCTAGGGGTCAGCCACACTTAAGTGGCAATATACTAAACGTTATCGTGCAGTTACTGTTAATACTTCATTTAGAGAATTAACATTGCTTATATATATATATATATATATATATATATATATATATATATATATATATATATATATAAGTACATATATATATACTTATAAATATATATATATATGTGTGTGTGTGTGCGCGCGTGTGTATGTATATATATAGGACGGGCTTCTTTCATTTTCCGCCTACCAAACTCAGTCACACACACACGTACACACACACACACACAGACAAGCATGTATGTATGTATGTATGTATGTGTTTATGTATGATTTTGTGTACTTCTTGTAGTTCATATTCCTTTTTGCACTGCCTATAAACATGTTTTTGTATGTATACGTCCCCATAACGGAGCTTTTCAATAAACGAAACTGACGGAGTACATACCAGACTAAAATTAGTAAATACTATAGTTGATATGTTCGATTCAGTCCGTCAAGGGACTGCCCCAGAAATGGCCGCAATCCTATTTTGTAAACAAGTAAAACTTAATCATAAAATATACATAAATTTAGTAAAGCTGTTGCTGTTGTACAAGCATTACTGTTTTAACTTCATTACGGTAGGAATTAGCTTTAACATAATGTTCTATGATCGTTTACTTTTTCGTGCAATTTGAAAATGTATTACGACAAAATTCTGAGGCCCTACCTCCCATGATCTTAACCAGTAATAAATTCACCCGTACTTCTATGTATCCAATTGCTTTTAGGAATCTTTTCTGTTATTTTTATCTTCCTGTCTATGTAGTCTTTCCTTTTCAATAAGTTGATTATAGAAAGTTCACCTGAAACCAGAATATTTGGGTTTTCTTATAGTTCTTGAGCAGGCCACACATACAGTAGAGAAAGTATTGAATCGTCTTTGAATGAGGAAAATACAAGTACCTCATTGCAAAATGACTTCTTTATTGTCCGAGATAGGCCTGTACAGGTTTGATTCTTTCCGCCAGAACAAATCTCACAGTATTGGAATATCTTTCTGATTGGAATTTACTTTGTATTTACAAGTGTGTGCATGTGCAAGAGAGTATTCATGTGTGCGTGTGTGTGTGTGTGTGTGTGTGTATGTGTGTGTGTGTGTGTTGCTAACAATTACATTTTGTTGTAAAAAGTAAATATTTCACATTAGTACACGTATTGAGTTCGTTATCAGACGATTTGTAATTTTCATTAATTATATCTCTACTATACATATATGAAAAGGTATATACAATCATTCGTATACATGTGCAGGCATATGTGTGTGTGTGTGTGTGTGTGTGTGTGTGTGTGTGTGTGCGTGCGTGCGTGTGTGTGAGTGTGTGTGTAAGGTGAACTGGTGACAGCAATGAACAGGAAACACATCTGTCGCTTCTGGCCGGGACGAGTTAATTTGAAATCAGGCACAATGGAGAGATCGAATGTAATAAATCACCAATTCCGTAGAAGTTAATTTAAAACATGGTCAGACACATATATACAACATCACACACACAAATTTATTTATATACGTATGTACTTGCATATATATATATATATATATATATATATATATATATATATATATATATATATATATATATATATATATATATATATATATATATATATATATATATATATATATATACACACATGTATGTATATGAATATATGTGCCTATGTACATATATGTTTACACACATACATGTATATGGTTGTATGTAGAGGCATACACACAAATAAACAAACTAAGACAGGAAGGGAGAAAGGTGTGTAAAAGCAAAGGTGTCGGCGTGGTGTAGTGGTATATGGTATGTGGTATGGTATTGTGTGGTAGTTAATTCAGCACAACTTATTCATTTCCACGTGCAAATAGATTACAGAGAATTATTTCCGGAATGTATTGATTAGAATTTCACTAAATTGTAAATACTTATTGCCGATACTTAACCATCTTTGAATAATACTTTCCTCTGTGGATGGAATGAAATGATAATGGAAGAGCTTTTGAATTCCTTGGTGAAATAGTGACTTTAACGAATAAATAGGGTGTTATTTATTCGATAGTAAAGGCTGGTTTATATTGTAAAAATGTTAAGGGTAATTATAAGATGTTCCGAAACAAACTGTGTGTGTAACTACGATACGAATATACAATAAACCCTGGGTATCTTCGATGCATGTGAAGAATTTTGTGCATAATGGTTTATAATTAACGTTTAGCCGAGAGCTAATTGCTCTATGATCACATGTGTATAAAACTGGCTCTCTGTCGGCTACGACAACAAGGGTTCCAGTCGATGCGATCAACAGAACAGCCTGCTTGTGAAATTAACGGGCAAGTGGCTGAGCACTCCACTGACAAGTGTACCCTTACTGTAGTTATCAAGGAGATTTAGTGTGACATACATTGTGACAAAGCTGGCCCTTTGAAATACAGGTACTACTCGTTTTTGCCAGCTGAGTGGACTGGAGCAATGTGAAGTAAAGTGTCTGGCTCAAGAACACAATACCTCGCCGGGAATTGAACTCACAAATTTACGATCGCAAGCTGAATACCCAACCACGAAGCTACGCGCCTTCACTTCATCAGATGTAAACCAGTAGGTTCCGTGAGAACTTTTTAGGGGCGCTTCTTTAAAATCGGATCTCTTTAGTACAATAGTGACTTTAGTGAATAAATACGGGCTGAAGATTTCGATAGCAAAATGGTGGTTTACATAGTAAAATTTTTATAAGGGTGAATGCAAAGGTATACTTGGAATCAAGCCATTTACGTATATGTAACATGTGACGATCTAAATATGCAAAAATATCTCCGTATTTTCTATGTACGTAAATACTCCTGTACACAATGGTTTATAGCAGTCAAGAGCAAATTGCAGCTCGTTAGACTTTCTAAATGTCACTCCGAATGAAAAAGTACTTTGAATTCTTTGAGTAACGTGGCCCACCTGATGATGAACCATGTCTCATGCAGCTCTGATCGTAAGATTGTGGTTTCGATTCTTGGATCAGGCAAAGAGTTCTGTGCTTGAGGAAAGCACTCCATTCCACGTTGCTCCCGTCCACTCAGTTGGAATTTATTAGTATTCTAACTACGGACCGGTGTCCCGCCCAGTGGGTAATATCTACGCCACAGAAACCGGGTAAAAGGCCTGATGAATCTATATGACTCAGGAAACGACTTTTACACTTGTATTTGTTTGTTCATGCGGCCCACTTCTCGAAAATGTGCATCACTGGTTTATAATTAACGTTTAGGTACCTTCATTGTAGTGTATGCTCAAAGATATACCGATTGTTAGAGCCAAGTCCTTTTGTAGTTTCTCCCTTAAGTGAAATCATTTACTGGTATAGTTGCTTTAGTGAATAAATATGATTTTATTTCTTCGAGAGTAAAGCCTGGTTTACATCGTAAAAATTTTAGGGGTAAATGCTTGGGGATATTTCGAAACGAACTATGTGTGTATCTATGATATGTACATGTAATATCTCGGAATTTTCTCAGTTGATAAAGAATCGCGTACATGTTGGGTTATACTAAATATTTAGGTACCGTCAAAGAAAGGTGCACTAGTTATTAGGGACTGTGTGCCGCGTTTGTGTTCTTCAGCAAATCACTTCATTTCATGCTGCTCCAGTCGACTTCGAAACTTTATGTCGGACTGGCATCACGCTTAGCAGTAATGTTCTGATCTCACTTACTTATACGCGATGGAAACAGAGTAATTGGCATTATAGCTTCTGGGGCACAAAACACTAATGTCCTGGACATGATGATGACGAAGCGATGCATGGCACAAGGCGGACTACCTGTTACCATCATATCATTTTAGGGGATTTTCTGGCTTACATTATCCAACGTGTTCTATATTTTAAGGTGATCTAATATTTCAAGTGGCTAATTTGGCTGCTACCTCTAGGATTTCGAGTGACTGCTCAATGGTGCATTCGTTTGCTATGTCAGTCTTGTGTAACACAAATATCATTTATATATATATACACGTACACACGCACGCACATACACACACACACCCGTAGGAGGGTGGTTCATTCCCACGCCACGACATTTTGGAGAAGTGTCCGGGTCAGCTTTGTGAACAAATTTAGTAAACGGAAACTGTGCGGAAACCCTTCGTATATTTGTGTGTTTGAGTGTGTATGTGTGTCTGTGTCTATATGTGTGCTTGGGAGTGTTCGTGTTTAATTAGAGCAATCAACCAGAAATAGATAAAATAACCTTTAATTAAAATTACAATAGTTTTCTAAATTACTAATTATGTTCAAGAAAGCAATTAATGAGAATCATTAATTTTCATATAAATATAAAACACTGCAGGATGTTAACCTGGTACTTAGTAGTACAGTAATAATTTTGGGCATGTTTCGTTCTTATTAGAACCCCTCTGAGTGAAGGTGCGTGCCTTAATGTTTAGGGTATTCGGCTCATGATCGTAAGATACCAGGCGGCGCATTGTGCTCTCGTCCATAACACTTTACTTCATGTTGATCACGTCCACTCATCTACTAAAACTGAGTAGTACCTGTGCTTAAAGTGCCGGCCAAGCCACATTCTGTGTAACATTGAATCTCCTTCAGAATTACGTTAAGCGTTCGCGTGTCTGTAGAGTGCACAACAATATGCTTGTTATTTTCTCAAGCCATCTGTTCCGTTGATCGGATCAACTGGAATGTTCATCGTGCCAGAACACCTCCATGAATTGCATTATAACTGCTTCTTTTTTTTTTTACTTTGTTGTTTGACTAGAAATAATAGAACATAAATTTTGCAGAATGAACAAAGAGAGATATTTGAAATTAAAGGAGTACCTGAAAAAATTATCAGAGAATTCTGACACATGAGTACTTGATAATAAAGCAAGTGCTATAATGCTATATATTTCTTCTTTAAATACAACATATGTGTATATCGTTGGAAATAGACCCAAAGAGTTATAAAAGGTGGAATCGCAAATCAGCGAGGGTTTTGTGTTAACTCATTTAGATAACAATTCAGTATTAAGTAAACCTCTTTGAGGAAAGATTTTACTTTCCGAATTACCCTGGTTCTATTTCTTGGCATATTGGATCAGTCCTTTAAGTGTCTAAGCTCGATCATTCGTCAGTTAACAAGGTACCTGAAAACACACACACACGCACACACACACACACACACACACACACATACGCACACAGAAATAGATATATGGTTCGAGACATATCACTCCTTCTCTCTGTATATATACATGTGTGTGTGTGTGTGTGTGTGTGTGTGTGTGTGTGTATGTGTATAGGTATAGTGGCATTCCGTCTTCGGTTGCGACAACGAGGGTTCCAGTTGATCCGATCAACAGAACAGCCTGCTCGCGAAATTAACGTGCCAGTGGCTGAGCACTCCACAGACACGTAGTTCTCGGAGAGATTCAACGTGACATAGAATGTGTCAAGGATGACCCCTTTGAAATACCTGGTACAATAGAAACAGGAAGAAAGACTGCGAGAAAGTTGTGGTGAAAGAGTCCAGCAGGGTTCAACACCACAGCCTGCCGGAGCCATTTGGAGCTTTAGGTGTTTTCGCTGAATAAACATTCACAACGCCCGGTCTGGGAATCGAAACCGCGATCCTATGACCGCGCGTCCACTGCCCTAA
>NC_142938.1:59505998-59513498 GCF_046866305.1 Octopus bimaculoides | reverse complement strand
AACATTATAACCAGACAACCAGGACATGTGTGTGTGTATGCGTGTGCGTGTGTGTATGTGTGTGTGTGTGTGTGTGTGTGTGTGTGTGTGTGTGTGTGTGTGTGTGAAATAGCGTGAGATTTGAAGGAGCCTTAGTTGTAATATGTTCTTCGCAGAAAGCTGTCAAGGCGGTGAGCTGGCAGAAACGTTAACGCGCCGGGCGAAATGCTTAGCGGTATTTCGTCTGCCGTTACGTTCTGAGTTCAAATTCCGCCGAGGTCGACTTTGCCTTTCATCCTTTCGGGGTCGATAAATTAAGTACCAGTTACGCACTGGGTCGATATAATCGGCTTAATCCATTTGTCTGTCCTTGTTTGTCCCCTCTGTGTGTAGCCCCTTGTGGGCAGTAAAGAAATAGGTATTTCGTCTGCCGTTACGTTCTGAGTTCAAATTCCGCCGAAATAGCAGCTAACTCTACTTGAAATCACCGTACTACTTTCCATTGTTTTTCTTTTATTTGTTTCAGTCATTGGACTACGCCTGGATGTCAGAGAGTTAAGTACTATTGCTAACACATCGAACATCCACGTAAGGACTTGCCATGGTAAATTTAATGGCCATTACAAAAAGAACAGTAGTTATACGTCCTTGAGTTACGTGGATATTATACAGTAGACAGACATTCGTTCATAAATTTATAATATATGTTCATACCAAAGTATATCACATAATTTGGCTGTTTATGAAATTTAATGTCGAAGCTTTATTGTACGAAAATATACTTGATCGTATTTGGTGGTAAATATTACCACTGAAACATCGTCTGCTTCTTCCTTTCCCGAGATCTTACATGCAATATTATTATCTCGATGACTAGCGTAGTCTTTCACCAAATTATTTCCAAATTAAATTTGTCCATAAAATATTTTATCTATAATTACTTAGTAATTTCATCTTGAGTTGACATCAAACAGAGAGCACAGACGTTGGCGGTTATACACTTTATTTATAATGATCTGAAAGCTATGTAAGGGATTATAGAAGACAGGAATAATAGATGTAGTACGAAGGAAGGATATTGGGTGTAATAGTCGTGGGAGATAATATATATGCACGACAGAGAGGAGAGAGAGGGGGGAAGAGAGATGGAAGGAGAAAGATTAAATGTGCGTGAAAGAGATTTATCAGATATTGATACGTCTAAACAGTGATTTAAACAGAGAGTGATAGCAACTGATATTGTCAGATGCATAAGAAACCGATCGAAAGCAATAGCTTGAGATAAAGTGTAACGGTAGAGAGGTTGAGATGAAAGGAAGTTGAGAAATAGACAGAGAGGGACATAATTTGCGATGGAGAGAGAGAGGAGAAAAGAGTGAACAGTGTGGGAAGAGAGAGAGAGAGAGAGAGAGAGAGAGAGAGAGAGATGAAGAGAAGGAAAGCAAATTAGAATATGATGACATTAGAAGATGATATAAAAGATATCAATGATATAAAAGCGACGTTAACAGCGTTGCATTGCGGAGGTGGGGATATATATATATATATATATCGCGGATGTTTCATTTACCATTGCTATAGAAGATTTATTTACTTAGCTAAACACATTTATATATTTAGTTAAACAAATTTATTTAGCTAATTCGAGTCAACAGATATCGTGTTCGTTCATTAAATATAATTACACGCCACAAAAAGAAAAGAACAAAAACAACGTAAGAGAATTACAAATAATATAAGCCTCCCAATGACAAAGTAAAACAGGTTGTAATAGAAATCAAGGGGAACTTTTATACGAGCGCTCAGCCTGCTAGAAATAGTAGTTAGATCTCCCATATATCACGCATTGTATGTTTTACATATAACAATGTTCCCAAATGTCGCCATAGTAGAAATGACATAATGTCATTAATTATAGATCTATACTTTTAGAACTGATCCGGCACTAAAGAATGATGACGACAGAAAGGACATTATTGGCGTAATGACCCGAAACAACAACAAGATACACGCGCGCGTGCGTACGTCTTATTTCACTGTATTTGGATTGCAACCTTGCTGGGGTACTGCTTCCAATGGTTTAGTCGAAAAAGTCGCCACAAGTATCCTTTTGTGTGCCTAGTACATATTCTATCGGTTATTTTCGCCGAACCGCTAATTTATAGAGACGTCATAAGGAAGAAATAAAACTGACTATCAAGTTGTCATAGTAGACAACCACAAAAAGCCTATACATACAAACATACGTACACACCTTCACACACACACACACACACACACACACACACACACACACACACACACACACACACACACACACACACACATATATCAGAATAAAAAATTATTAATAAGGGTTTGTCCACCAGGTTAACGATATGTTTTCAGATTAGCAAAGATCTCCATGCAATCTCAAGGCAAGGCTGAAGTTTACCAAGAATCAGTTTTATAAATCCATGGCTGCCTTGATAAGTCGATCACTTGACCGATTGAGTAAGCTGAAACATGAACGTACCTTTCATGTATACCAGAAACAGCTGCGGGGTAAAAATTCGCAAATAAAGGATCATGTAAAGCTCATCATTTATGTTTCTTCTTATATAGATAGTTTTATATTCCTCTCTACGTTGGAAATACAAATTTCACGAAGCAGAGATAGACACAACTATCTTCACACGACTTACTTCAAATCACTCCAGTAAACACGATAATCTAATAAATGCAAACTCTCAACCATTTCAACGACTTCCTACGACTTTCACGAACTCTCAACAACACCTACGACTTCTCTGCCTCAGCCAATACGCTACTCTTTATAGGAGTTTGGATAGTCCATTCTTCCATTGCCACGGGGGTGTCAATGATTCTCGCCACATCTCCCCCTTTGATGTTTATTTCCTAAGAAAGTTTGATATGTCCTCCGTTAAGGCACTACTTCCGACCGTTCTCTTTGCTTCCTCTTTCTTAGCGACGGAACATCAAAGGTGTCGTAGAGCACTTCCATGGATATCTCGTTTCTTTTTTCAGTAAATTTATTTTTTAACTGGTTTAAATGTCTTTTGTTCTCCCATTTTTCGCATCTTAGACACTCATTTTGCCTATTCGCTTTGTTACTACTCCGTCTTCTAAAACCTTCTCTTCCATTTTTATATATTTTGAAAAACACCTTGTCACCTATATTAAAATTCTTTGTTATATTTTTAGTGTTTTTCTTATTTATTTTTTTATTACTGGTAACAGCTTGTCAAAAATTGACTTTATTTTTCGAGCAAACATTAGTTCTGCAGGCGACTTGCCTGAACAAGTTTTAGGTTTCGTGATATATAAACCCTCAAGAATTGTGTCAATGCTGCGTTATCGACTCGCTCGTTTCTTGATTTATTTAATGATCTTTTAAACGCTTGTCCGTTTGATCATGTGTGATATGTGCTCAAATGCGTATATTTTGCAAAAATTTTTAAACTCATACTCCGTAAACTGCGTATCCTTATCGGATATTATGTTGTCCGGAACACCGTAACTTGCAAAGAGTTCATGAAGAAATTCTATTCTTACCGAATAGGTTGGTTTTCTACATTTACCTGTTTCAGATAACTTAGTACAGCTATCTACTACGATCAGTTAATATGCGCCATTTACTGGTCCAGAAAAATCTATATGAAGCCTGGTCTAAGGACGGTCGGTTTTAGGCCATGGTTGGAATTCTAGCGGTGGTGATGTGGCTGCAAGAACACAACCTCTGCAGGATTTCACCCACTCTTCAATGTCACTGTCCATTGTAGGCCAATATACGTAACTTGTCATTAGTGATTTTATTCCCTAAATCCCTGGGTGACAATTATGAAATTCTTTTAATAAACGCTTTTGTGGTACGGCTGGCACAACGACTCTTTGTGCGTACATCAATACACTGTCACAGAATGAGAAATGGTTCGCCTTTGTGTTGCGCCATTCGTAAACTGTCAGTTCGCCTTTGTGTTACGCGTATTTTTATTTCCTTTAGCAGTCAGTGTTTCTTTCATTTTGATAATGAATTTATCGTTCTCCAATTTTGTTCTTATGTCTGGTAACGTAACTGACAGTTCACGAATGACGTTACACAAAACATTTTAAATTGCATTTTCCGCTCGCAAAGCGGCAATCACAGTATCTTCGAATTGTTCCGCAATTTTTTTAATCAATTTCTTGGATGGTATATACTCCATCTTTAAATCGTAGTTAAATAATATCGTAGCCAAGCGTTGTGACCTATTAGCAATACAGATAGGAAATCTCCTTTTTGACCCAAATATCGATAATAACGGACGGTGATCAATTTGTAGATGAAAATTTGTACCATGCAAAAATTTTTTCACGGAAAAAAATGATCGCTACAATTTCTTTTTCGATTTCACTATAATTTTTCTCTGCTGTTATCATAGAACGTACGGCATGAAACACCGCCTTAATGTTACTATCTTTATATTTATGTAACATTTCTGATCCTATACCGTACTCAGAAGCGTCTGAAGTTACAACAATCAACGCTGCAGGATCGAAGTGAACTAACAACAAAGCAGATATTAACATTTTTAAAATTCTGTCAAACGCCTTTTGGCAATTTTCTAACCAATTCCATTTCATATATTTTTTCAGAAAATTATTCAGTGAAATCCTAACTTCATGCCTATTTGGGATATAATTTTGGTAATAATTTGCCAGGGTTTCAAGCTTAGGCACACACAAAAAGACATATAGCTTTGGGCGGCCCAAGTCTATAGTAGAAGAAACTAGCTCCGCGGTGTCACGCAGGGGAGCTAAACACACACACACACATACACACACACACACACACACACACATATATATATATATATATATATATATATAATATATATATATATATATATATATATATATATATATATATATATATATATATATATATAATATATATATATATAATATATATATATATATATATATATATATATATATATATATATATATATATATATATATATATATATATATAATGCGTGAGGCATTACTATATAGTTAATGCCCTTATATAAATTATATATATATATATATATATATTATACATATATACACATGAATATATGTATGTATGTATATATGTATGTATGTATGTACAACCTACAGAAAATAAAAGAATTTGCGAACGCAAATTTACAAAATCGAGTAAATACCCTTTGAAGGAGCAGACGGTGAAAGAGGACAGCAAGCCTCCACAGAGAATCGAACCACGCACTTCCAAATTCCGGCTGACTTCTCTAAACATTAAGTTAAGAGACTTCTGAAGACGAATTTGTCTAATTATAATGCTAAATAATAGTCTTTTTAGTGTGAGATCATTTTGGTGATACAAACTGGAAAGTGGAACAATGTTTTATGTGTGCGGGTGGCGACCGATGAAGGATATGTTTTCTATGTGGCCTGTGTGTTTTTGTACTTTGTTTATCATTTTTTGCAACGTCATGTACCCAGATATGCATCTATATATACATGTAGATGAAGGTATCTACATACTTGTACATATATATGCATATATTCATATATTATTTGTATCACGCGATCGAACGAACGCGTTACCTTTGCAAGTAAGTTTGAACTTTATTTTTCTGACGCGACTCTTTCTATCTTTGTAGTTATCCCCCCTCTCATTCTTCCTTCTACTGTTCTTCGCCTCTCCCCGTCACTGATATCTCTCTCTCTCTCTCTCTCTCTCTCTCTCTCTCTCGCTCTCTCTCTCTCTCTCTCTCTCTCTCTCTCTCTCTCTCTCTATCTATCTATCTCGTTGCTCGTCCTTCACCTCTCCCTGTCACTACTATCTCTCTATCTCTCTATCTATCTCTCGTTGCTCACTTATATTCTACTTCCTCCCCTTATTCTCCCTCTACCATACTTTCTCCCTACCCCTCGCTGGTCACATGTATCCAGCTACTAATTCTTTTCATTCTTGGTCTCCCCAAGCTCGCACATACATTTTCGTCCTTCCAGTTCATGCTTCACAGCGTTCAATATACACATACTTTTCCACGTCTGGCTGTATAGCCTTTTTTGTTTGTTTACTTCACCATTTCGATTTCCTGTCTTGTTTTACGTCCGCCACTATCATCCATGGAACAAATTTAATTTGTGTCCGTGGGAAGAGCCATTTTAACGATGCGTCCTGCCCTAACTCTGCGAAACGCCAGTGTTATAATGGTGGCAGCTGATGAAGGATATGCTCTCTATGTGGCCTGTGTGATTTTGGACCTTGTTTATCATTTTGTCCATGTTTTGTGCAACGTCATGTACCCAGATATGTATCTATATATATATATATATATATATATATATATGTAGATGAAGGTATGTACATACATGTACATATATATGCATATACTCATATATTATATATATATATATATATATATATATATATATATATATATATATATATATATATATATATATATATATATATATATATATATAGATAGATAGATAGATAGATAGATAGATAGATAGATAGATAGATAGATAGATAGATAGTCTAGCAATTTATGGGATGGAAGGATACAGTAGCTACATAAAACTAAGAGTCATTTCTTGTGTAAAATATTCCGACGAAGACAATGTAAGTGGTACCGCACCTCCAGTTACCCACTGAGGGAGCTACGGGCCCTTTTTCCAAAATGTTGCACATAGTGCAGTCCCCACAAAAAATATGTCCGATTTAAGGGAGATAACATATATAAAAACAATCATGCACACACAAATACATGAGTATGAAAATCATAAGCATACATACACTCACGCATTCATACAAATACGCATGCACACACGTACATACATATATCATATATGCATACATGCATACATACATACATACATACATACATACATACATACATACTTACATATTTGTATACACATGCACGCTGACGCACACACATGCGCACAAACAAAGAAACAAACTAAAAGAAAACAGCTCTGATAATGGACAGAATCAACAACTATTGAAGACGTTGCAAGAAGCAGCGAATTTTTTAGAAGAAAATAAAATATATGAATGAAATCGAACCGCTGAGTGTTAATAAGATATCAAGTAAGAAAGACTCTCCCCAGACACAACAAAACTAAAGGGAAAATCATTCGTGGTCTATTTTTCAAGTTTTAAGATGTTTGATCTTAAATTGCCTCCTTCATTATTCTATGCGTAAGAGGAAGTAAGTTACTCACACATATAGATTGTTGCTATATATTCATTTGAAATTTGTGTGTGCACTTTAATAGCATTATTATATTCTTTTCGGTTTATGTTTATACCTTCGAGCCACAAGGGTGTTTGTCTAAGAAAAGCTATTTGTATTTTTGTCTGTTGTAATAGTTAAGTCCAATAAATAAGTTAACAGGCATTTCTTATATATGTCTAATACAATCTTTGGCAGCTTTTTTCAACCCAGTCAATTACGGTTGTTTCTTCTACTATGTATTTATGAATATATGTATATATGTATATATGTATATATA
>NC_142938.1:59498498-59500998 GCF_046866305.1 Octopus bimaculoides | reverse complement strand
GTGTTCCTGGAAAGTTCCGAGGTTGTGATAGGTACTTCCTGGAAAATTTCGAGGACTTCCTGTGAAGTTCCGAGGATTTCATGGAAAAGTCCGAGGATGAGAAATGTCCACGCAACTTGACGGTTCGGCAATGGAAATCGATAGAATGTCCCCGTAAAATTAGGTGTTCGGCAATGGATATCGATAAAATGTCCCCGTAACTTAGCGATTCGGCAATGGATATCGATAAAATGTCCCCGTAACCTAGCGGTTCGGGAATGGAGGTCGTTAAAATGTCCTCGTAAATTAGCGGTTCGGCAATGGAGTATATATATATATATATATATATATATATATATATATATATATATGTTGATTCTCTTATCCTTCTTAAACTAGTGGCATTGGATAAAGATAGAATTAACGGTACCTTTGTAAATTAATTTTATATATATAATGGGTCATCCCATAAATAATGCAGCTTTTTGAATTGCTTGAACTCAGTCGGAGTGGTAAGGGATAAACTACCTGCATCAACTTGCTATAAAAGCAGGTAGTAATTTAATTTTGTACTTATTCTTAGTTCAAGTTTTGAAGAGTGCAGTTCGAACAAATTCAGCATACTTTGCTTTATGAGTTCAATACTGGCAACAACGCGACGGAAAGTGTGAAGGATATTAATGCAGTTGATTTAAGATCAACTTCCTGGAAAATTCCGGGGATTTCCCTGGAAAATTTCGATGATTCTCCTGGAAAGTTTCGAGGATTTAAGATCCACTCCTGGAAAATTCAAAGGATTTCGTGGGAAGTTCCGAGGTTTCGAGATCAACTTCCTGGAAATTTCCGGGGATTTCCTTGAAAGTTCCGTGGATTTCCGCTGCTTATATATGCCAACCGATAAAGTATCGTTATATGCACCGTATAGAGAGACCTATTTATTCTTAACTCGCTTAGGTATATTGGAACACTTATGTTTCGACATGTTGTTTCACTATCAGGCTACACATGTTAACTATAAATAAGACACTATAATACTTCATTCGCACACAGGGAGGCATTTCGATATCTTTAAATCTCAAAAAACAATTGAAACACTCATATACAATTACATTACAAACCTACCCACAAAACTGCAATTAACGGCTGTTCGAATCCATCGTAGACTGCACTTCTCTATGTACTTACTTATTTCTCTTGATTTCATATTTATCCTTCTATCCCTCAAAAACCACTTTGATGCCATGTTGTTGTACTAAGCCGGGTAACGGTTAAAAAACTATTGCCTAGGATCAGGAATCTTCTGAAAAACTCCCATGGCTTCCGATGACTCTATTTCCCTTAGAAAATTAGTTGAATCTAGTTATTGGTAGAAAATACTTAGTGAAAATGTCGCTTATTAGAATCGAATGCCATACTACGTAATCAATAACTCGAAATACTTATCCATGGAAGCACGTTAGCACCAAAAATGCCAAGCTGGATATCAATATTGATTTCAAATTTTGGCACAAGGCCAGCAATTTCGGGGAGAGGGTACGTCGATTGCATCGACTCTATTACTTATCTGGTACTTATTTTATTGAACCCGAAAGGATAAAGGGCAAAGTCGACCCCGGCGGAATTTCAACTCAACTTGCCCAACTCAACTTGCCCTTCGTGCTAACGATTCTGCCAACTCGCTGCCTCAGAAAATTGGATATCAATATTGCGCGTTTCCAAGGCTACGAGATAGCAGAATCGTTACTTTGCCGGACAAAGTGCATAGCGCCTTTTTTTCTCTGTCTTTATGTTGTGAGTTCAAATATCGCAGGGGCCGCTTAGCCGTTCATCTTTTCGGAGGTGATACGATAAGTACTAGTTGAATTGTAAAGTCTATGAAATAGACTCTTACATTTTTTGAAACTTGCTGGCATTGTGCTAAAATTTGGAACCAATATTCAATGCTTGCAAAGCGGTAAGCTGGCAGAATCGTTAACACGCCGGGCATAATGCTTAGCGGCATTTCGCCCGTCTTTACGCTGCGTTCAGTTTGCGCTGAGGTCGACTTTGCCAGTCAACATTTCGGGATCAATAAATTAAATACCAGTGCTGCACTGGAGTCGTTGTAATCGAATTAGATCCTCTATCAAATTTGCTGGTATCGTGCCAAAATTTGAAATCAATTTTAAATGTTTTTGTTTGAACTGGCGAGCTGACAGAATTCTTAGCTCATCATATTCATTACCTTGAGGTACAAACTCCGCCGAATTTGACCATATCTTTCACCATTCGGGCTCAATAAAATAAAGTAGCAGTCAAATTCTGAGACCGATGTAATCGATTACCTCTACCCCTGCCCCAACCTGATCAACCTGTAAAATTAGTGGACCTGTACCAAAATTAGAAGGAATATAGAATCTTTACATTTGTGCATAAGTGTGTAAATGTATGTATTCTTTTATTCTTATATTTGTTTGACTCATTTGACTATGGCCATGCTGGAGCACCACTTTTTAGTCGAACAAATCGACACCAGGCCTCA
>NC_142938.1:59488498-59493498 GCF_046866305.1 Octopus bimaculoides | reverse complement strand
CTATCTAGGTTAAGTTGGACATTCGCTTCTATATAAGGAGCTCTTCTGCCCTTTTTGACAAGTCTAATTTTGAATCATGCTGATCGCCCGCGTTCCATTTTCCCCATAGAAAACTGGATGAGATGGAGTGCAGAAATTGGTAACAGGCTGATCAATACACAAGACGCCCCCGTATATTAGGAAAACACATTGAAATCTGTTTACATATAAATCCTAGATCAGCAATTCATTTCGTTTCAAGATGGTCCGAGTACATGGTATTGATAAGCAATAATAATGGTGAATTATCAGTATCTATCTTTCTCGATTACTTCGGGGTGAGTTGTTCAGCTTGGTCTGGGACACATGGTGTCGTGTAGTGAGTTTTCCCTAGAAGCTATGCCGCAGCAAACGGACGATAAAACAAAACACTATTCATATATGCGACCGGTAATTATGCTAGCAATAGAATGAACATGACCTAACTCTAAACCGATCTAACATTTGACATTTATATATAAATTCAATAATCTCTTGTAACATCCTTTACAATTAGATTTACAACGTTGGCTCTTTTTTCACCCAAAGCTGTGACGATTTTTCAACTCAAAGGATATATTTTATGCTGAACGCTGCAACCTCCGATTTCTTCCTACGCTACATATAAGAATAGAGTAACTATGCGGAATCAATTGAAACCAATCTTTTCAAATGGAATACGGAATGAAAAGAAATCAAGAAAAATATATTGATTCTATTTCTGAACCGTTAGACATTGAGATGTATTCTTTAATTAGTCAAGTTTTAATGAGAGAGAGTTAGATTTTTATTGTTATTGTCAAGAAATCTAAATTAGAATCCTATCACAGTTCCTAAGTCACACCAGAGTTGTGTCATGGTTCAGAGCATTTATAAGATCGATCTGTCTGGTAGAGTGATTTCAAGATATATTACTTGTCTACCAATTTTATAACTACTATTCTTACTTGTTTAAAATGAATATAATTGCTTTTATTTATTGATTCGAAAGTTTTATTAAATAAATTTCTGGACCATAACTTACACACACTCACTGACATACTTATAGTCATTTTTCAATATATATTTTATACATGCTTCGAGGCGTTTACACATACATACTTCTATATCTTCATATATACATAGTTTAACACTTTCAAATTTCTATTGCTATGTTTTACATGTATGTATGTATGTATGTATGTATGTATGTATGTATGTATTTATGAACACATATATGTACATTCAGGTACACATACAGAGGTTTAAGTCTATAGTTTTACGAATGTATGCACTTAAGCTTGGGGCTGTATGTATGTGTGCGTGTGGGTGTGGGTGAGTGTGTGCGTGTTTATGCGAATTAGATAGATAGATAGATAGATAGATAGATAGATAGATAGATAGAGATACACAGAGAGAGAGAGAGAGAGAGAGAGAGAGAGAGAGAGAGAGAGAGAGAGAGAGAGGCGCTATGCAACTAAGTAAAACACAAAACGATAATCATAGATATTAATAAATTACATATGTATTTATATATTTGTTTTATACATACGTATGTTTACTTTTCGTGCGGATTTGCAAGTATCAGTGTTTGAATGAAACATGTGTATGTGCGCGTTTCTATATGGAAGCTAACATTTCTATCATTGAATTTCGAAATATATATATTTGAAGCAATGTTTATTTATTTCTCGCGTCGCTATTTATTCTATACATATATGTCTATATAATTGATTAATCCCCCGTTATCCCAGTACTCAATCAGCCGGATAATAATCCTGTTTATTTCAGATTTACGAGAGTTGAAGGTGTAAAGTACCCCAATGCTCACTACTACTGACTGAATTCACTACCAAAGGGCACCAAGTCTGGGTTGTAAAATATGTTCACAAGAATGTTTTTGTCATGCTTGATCGATGCCGTCAAGCTTCTATGCTCCAGTTTATACATTCATAGAATATATCCCATTCGTAATAAAGAATACACTTTTGGAATGAAATTCTACTTGTTGGGAATGCTGATATTCTATTTCACAACAGTGTTCCAGAGTTTAGGTCCAAGAAGCCTTGCACGATACCTCATAGACCTTCTCCACTTTATTGACATTACCCAGAGACAAGCCAGAGCAAGATGTCTAGTGCCAATATGAGTTGCAGGCTCAGGGATATGGGAGCGCCGTGATCTCTAGCACAAACCAAAGATCCCCAAAATGTCCAATTTCATTCCCTGCATATATGGTTTTATATCAGAGTGAACTCCTCCTAGAAACATGATTCAACAGAAGTTGAGGGGTGCCTCACTACCAGTGGTCTTTCAGCACGCCGGACACCATCCCGGAATTTCTGTGTACCCGTGCTAAACGGAAACTGAAAGGAGCCTCACGTGTATAATATCTATATATGTTGTGTTTCTGTGTGTGTGGTTAGATCCGCCACCATCGCGTGACAACCGGTGATGTGTTTATGTCCCTGTAACTTATCAGTTCTCCTAACTCACCAATAGTGTAAGTACCAGGCTTAAAAAATAAGTACTGCTGTCGATTCATTCCACTTAAATTCTTCAAAGCGGGTGCCCCAGTGTGGCTGCAATCTAATGACCGAAACAAGTAAAAGAAATACCCTTAGGAATCTTATTATACTTGGTGCTATGGTGAGCTAGCAGAATGGTTAGCGAATCGGACACAAGACCCAGCGAAACTTCTTCCAGCTTTTTACGTTCTGAGCACAAATACTTCCGTGCCATCCTTGCCTTCGAGTACTAGTGCCGACGTAATCAACTAACTCTATCCTCTGAATTTTGCTGGCTTTATACCAAAATAAGAATGAATTACAGTAGACTTTTACTCTAAATAAGCTTTATACTATGCTGAGGAAAAAGTTCGTGCGACGTGTTAAAACAATGTTTATTTTTTATATATTTTTGTGGTCTGTATTTTCATTCAGTTCATGTCATGTTCAATGGTGATTTATTGTGTTCGTCGAAAATGCGTTTTACTTCAAAAAGGCAATGCAAAACCGCACACTGCCAGAAAGACCAGCAACAAGATTGAAGAATTGTACGGTGTGGAAGTTCTCCCGCATCTAGCAAATAGTCCAGACGTTGCTCCATCTGACTACGGTCTCTTCTGATCGATGCAGCACTTTATGAAAGGTCACCGATTTGAGTCATTCGATGAAATTGAAGAAGATTGTCAAGCATTTTTCGATTGAAAGCCGAAGGATTGGTAATTTGACCAAATCCGAAAGTTTGCAGATAGTTGACAGAAGGTCGTGGAAAATGATGGTGTTTATTCTGAAGAATAGTTGTTGTTGCTGTTGTTGAATACCCGTCACCTAGCGGTTCGGAAAGAGCGACCGATAGAATAAGTACGAGGCTTACAAAGAATAAGTCCTGGGGTCGATTTTCTCGACTAAAGGCGGTGCTCCAGCATGGCCGCAGTCAAAAGTCTGAAACAAATAAAATAAAAGAAGAACAGAATTTCATAATAGAATAATAAGATGTCAGATTTTGTAGAAGGCGTTTCAGAATTGGTCCAATGTTGATTAGACATATTGTAGATTACCATACAACCCCATGGCTTTAGGTTCAGTCCCATTGTGTAGAACCTTGATCAAGTGTCTTCTACTACAGCTTCGGGCCGAGCAAGGCCTTGTGAGTGGATGAAAATGAAAGAATCTCGTCGTATATGTGTGTGTATGTGTTTGTGTGTGAGTGTGTGTGTGTGTGTGTGTGTGTGTGTGTGTGTGTGTGTGTGTGTGTGTGTGTTTGTCTTTGTATTTGTGTTTGTCCCCCATCATCGCGTGACAACTGGTGTTGGTGTGTTTACGTCCCAGTATTCTAGCGGTTCGGTAAAAATGACCAATAGAATATGTACTAGGCCTAAGAAACAAGTCCTGAGTTCAATTTGTTCGACTACAACCTTTCAATGCGATACTCCAGCATGACCGCAGTCAAATCACTGGAACAAGTTAAAGAATAACACCGTAACAACGTGTTTACTCGAACCGACATCACTGGATGTTGCTATTGTTGCTGTTGTTGCTGCATCTGCTGCTGCTGCTACTGCTGCTGCTACTGCTGCTTCTTTTGTTTCTGCTTGGCTCTCATTGTTCTAAATGGTATTCCACATATCAATACCCCTAATATATCTCAAGTATAGTGAATCTTGTACAACACTATTTGATGTATCCTTTCTTTTTCTAAAGATGGTGAATGGTAATTTGAAAATGATTTCTTTGTTAGAGTAATTTGTCGATACAATAAGTATATAAAACGATTTTTATATTTATAAGGTGATGTACGTAAACAACTCGGTCAAAATGTAAATTCATTGACCCAAATAAAGAGCTCTAGAAAGAAAAGATTGAAAAGAAAATCAAAATAACGAAAAGAAAGGATTGGACATGGTATGATAATGAGAAAGCATACAGTAAATAGAGATGCTATGGGGCATTAATCTCTTAAAATACTATTTTATGGGTTTCACTCGGTACTATGTTCCCATAGGAGAATAAAGATTTGAAAACACTTATTAATGGTGCTAATAAGATAATTCACCAGTGGTTATCTGCTAAATTGCTCACCAAATATTGTTTATAGAAGACAGTGAACGAATTCCAATAAAACACTTTCTTGATATTTCGTCGTGATATTTTTGCAAAAAAAAAAAACTAGAGCTCGTGACATTAATACGATTTCGGTAAGAAAGTTTTATTAAAGAAAGTAGTACGATGGTTCTTGTAGATGTCTAGGTGCAAGCGTGCTTGTGTGGTTCAGAAGCGCGCTTTGCAGCCAATTGGTTTGGGGTTCAGTCCCACCGAGCGGTAACTTGAACCAAATGATTTCTAAAATAGTCTTGAGCTGATAACTTGTCAAAGAATTTGTTAGACAACAGTATTGACATGTCCATTGCATACACATACATACACATACACACGCATACATATATATATATATATATATATATATATATATATATATATATATATATATATATGTATGTA
>NC_142938.1:59465998-59480998 GCF_046866305.1 Octopus bimaculoides | reverse complement strand
TTGTTGCTATTAGCTTGTGGGTTTATTTTTTTAAAATTTCTTTTATTATAAATATATTTCATTTTTTCACTTTACGTTTTCAAGATATTTGTTTAATTTTTTTTTAGTTTTCTGTTTTTTGTTTTGTATTTTCTGATTTCATTTTGACATTTAAGATGGATGGTGTCCCAGCATGCAGTGGGCGGAAGAAAAGATAAAGAAACAGCGATTTATCTCCCTTATTTTCCTATCTTGATATAAATGCTTTTTCCCTTTTTTTTGTTATTATTTGCTTTACTAATTTTGTTTTTATTCTTGTATGAATAAAAGAACTTTCACAAGGATGCTTACAGTCACACACTCAGTCACTACCACACAAACACGCACACACACACACACACAAATACACACACACACATACACAAATACACACACACACATACACACATATGTAATATAAAACACGCACACACGCTTGTATATGTATCATGTGTGGTTGTAACCATGTGTGTGTGACCTGATGTAATTAAATTTAAAGCCAAATGAATATATCTCTCTTTGTCTCTCTTTTCTTTACTATATATATATATATATATATATATATATATATATATATACATACACACACATATGTATATACAAACATATACACACACACGCATATTGGTAATTTTCGCTTTCTTTTCTTTTATTCCTTTGTGCATTTCTTTACTGCAATTTTCTTATTTTTTGCGTTTTCATTGGTAATTACTGATAGTGTTGTTTTTGTTGTTATTGCTAATATATTAATTCTCTTTACATTAAAATATTATTCAATATAGATTTAAATAATGAAAATACAAATTGATTTATTTCCGCCTCTACCTTTCCCTAGGAAAGAGAAACTCGGTCCTTTACGATATCAAGTATAATAAGACGTTGTGGCGTTTTCTTTCTTTTTTAAAAGCATAGCAGATACGAAGATATTTTACAAAGAGAACATGGATACAATTTTGGAGTGAGCCAACATCACAAAACTCTTTGTCAATTATTATTTTGCATGTGTACCCTAGCATATCAATATTGTGTGTGCATTCTGGTACGGAAAGATTTAGAAAAACGAAGTGACATGACACTAAGCAAACTTTTGCTTCGATTTCATAGGCATTAAAATTTGCGCTCTTTATATCAACAAGACTTGGGATCCAAAGCCTAACGGACCTTGGTTTATTGGAATCGTTCATTCACTATCTGTGGATTCTCTCTTTGGTGAAAAGTCTGCAAATAGAAGCAGAAGGATCAATAGATATTTATAGTAATATATAGTAATATATATATATGTACGTGTGTGTGTGTTTGTGCCTGTGTGTCTCTCTGCATGTATGTATGTAAGTATGTATGTGTGTATGTATGAATGTAATTATATAAGTATGCGTGTATGCATAGAATTAATTATGGACTTGTCCCTCAAAAAGCATGCTGCCGGTTGGAAAAAATGGTTCGGTAGGTTCCCTCTATATCATCGTTACATTATGCCTATAAAATCTGATGGATGATCACGTTTGGAAATATCCACATTACAACCTTGCTAAATTAAGAGATATTAGAGGCTGAAATGAACTTTAAAAACATCGATAAACTATAGAACAAATACCGAGGGAACCGATATACGTACGCATGATGTGTGAGAAATAGCAGACAAAAATCCCTCTGATGACGCTCAGTGTGTGTAAGAAGACTAGGATCTCAGTTTCAACGTGTTTACGCTAGTTACTAAATGTGGTAAACAAACCAACACCAGATCGGTGATACATCATACTACATTAAACAAAGTGGTAACGATTGCACATCCTGAGATGGTCTCAGGATAGGTTTGTTCAACCTCGGCTCACCAGTAGCAAATCAAAGGCAAGCAACGCTGTTTAAAGAAGTTCTAATTACAGTATCTGAATAAATATTTATTTATTTATTTGCTCAGGACCGACTCGAATCTAAAGAAGAGGGAAACGCAAAATCAAAAAAGAAAAGTGAGAAGAAGAAGAAGAAGAAGCGCAAGAGTAAAAACAACAAAAACAACAACGATAACAGAAATAGAAACAACAAAACAGATGCGGAAGGTGCAGCGGAAACGTTCGCTAGGTTAACATTTATTTGAGGAAGATAAAGCATTTGACGGTATTCTTTTGTCCTTTATTTGCTTTAGCGCCGCCTTGAAGTGTTTATTTATACGAGAAACATTTTCAAATCTTGATCGTAAATGCGATTACTAATTTAGTGGAATCAGTTCCAAAGAGTACCAGAACCACAAAATGACACAGATATAATTGTGCAGAAAGAGCTTCACTTCATTGTCATTTTAACAAACGCCTTTTTTTTAAATACAGCGCACTGTGAGTGTGTTTGTTGGACGGTACTTTTGTAGCAACACATAGTATACACGCATAACAATTATACCAAAATATACAAATATATTTCTATGCAGCGTATATACCTACGGTCAAAATTGGATTTGGTACTTACATATCTACAATATCTTAAAAGCACTTGATAATTTATCGGTTGTGTTACCTAGCCATTTCTGGCTTCCTACGTAGTGATGCGCCTAGACTCTATTGAATGTGGTGCTCCATCATGGCAGTCTTTCAGTCATTATACTGAGGTCATGCCGACGCATCACCTTGGAGAATTTTAGCCGAACGTCCCGACACCGTAACTTATTGTTTCTGTCTGGTACTTATTCCATTGGTCTTTTTGCCGAACCGAGAGTTACAGGGAGTCAAAAACACCAACCCCGGTTGTACAGCATTTGTGGGAGACCCACAAAACAGGCACCCCCACTCACACACACACATAGATAGATAGATAGATAGATAGATAGATAGATAGATAGACAGACAGACAGACAGACAGACAGACAGACAGATAGATAGATAGATAGACGGATATATATATATATATATATATATATATATATATATATATATATATATATATATATATATATATATAGCAATGGCGTCTTTTAGTTTCCTTCTACCAAACTTACTAAGGTGAAGAGTGAGAAAAAAAGAGGGGAGAGTGCTGTCTATAAAATTGTACATAAAGTATATAAAGTGTAGATAAAAAGTTCATTCATTGTATTCCAATTTCCTTCAATTTCCTTTCAATGATTAGCAGATGAGGACTATTTTTTGATACAAGCAAAACAGAGGCTTCGCTTTCCGTTTTTTTTTTGTTTTTTTTTTATAAAATTCCCAGACATAAACCTAAATGTTTACCATTAATTCCGTGAAATATTCACGGGTCCCGCTCATCCAAATAATTAGTGAACACGTGTGGTCATGTGGGTAGGATATTCCTCTCATAATCGCGTGTTCGACACCCCGCAGCGCTTTGTGACCTTCAGCAAGGCTCTTTATTTCATATTGCCCCGGTTCACGCAGCTGGCAAAAATCAGGGGTATCCATATTTTAAAAGGCCAGTCTTGTTTCATTTTGCCCCATGCTGAATCTCCCTGAGAACTACATTAAGTGTACACAGGTTTGAGGACTGCTCCGCTACTTGTACGTTAATTTGACGAGCAAGCTGTTACGGTGCACAGATTGACTGGAATTCTCGTCGTCGTAACCGACGGAATGTCATCTGACTCACATTTAGCACGTAATACTTTGTTTCATATACTGGATATCAAAGCACACCTAAAGTGATACACTCACAAGGCTTTGGTCCGCGCGAAGCTGTCGTAGAAGACATTTTACCAAGATGCTCTGCAATGAACTGAATCCCGAAAGAGCCACACCTCTTCTTTTCTTTCAGCCTTTTTTTCTATTATTTGTTTCAGTCATTCTCTGCGGCCATGCTGGAGCACCGCCTTTAGTCAAACAAACCGCGCCCAGGACTTCGTCTATCGATGTCTGTGGACGAACCACTAAGATACGGCGACGTAAACACACCACCATCAATCAGTTGACAAGCGATCGTGGAGTGACAAACACAAATATACATACATACACACACACACACACACACACACACACACACACACATATATATATATATACACATACATACGGCAGGCTTCTTTCCGTTTCCGTTCTACCAAATCCATTCACAAGGCTTTGCTCGACCCGAGGTTATAGTAGAAGGCACTTGCCCAAGGTGTCACCCAGTGGGACTGAACCCGGAACCGTGTGGTTGGTAAACAAGTTACTTACTACAAAGCCACTCCGTATATTTTTTTGAACTTGCAAGCGTGTTATGAAATAGTTTTATCACCAGTATATGGCTATAAATTGTTCAGACCCAGAACTATATTAGGAACACTTGGCGTTGACAGGAGCAGAAATTATGTACCGAAACTGAATAAAATTGTCAAAATATTATTTCTACAATATCACTGCGGAGACATTATACACAGGCGCGCACAAACAAACATATGAATATATGATGTTATGTGCGTGTGTGTGTGTGTGTGTGTGTGTTTGAAAATATACGTATATAAATATATAAATATATATATATATATATATATATGTATATATATATATATATATATATATATATATATATATATATATATATGTATATATATACATCTACGTGTGTAGATGTACATACACACACACACACACATGTATATATATATATATATATATATATATATATATATATATGTGTGTGTGTGTGTGTGTGTGTGTGTGTGTGTGTGTGTGTGTATGTATGCATCTATATATGTTTTTTGTGTGTGTATGTGAGTGTTTTGTAATGTAATGTATGTATATGTTTATACATCTTTCCGTGACCATCTTACTTTCCATTATTCGTTATTGAATCAGCTCTTTATTGCAGTAATATAAATATTGCTTCGATAGAAATATATTTATTTAATTTACTAAAGCGAGCCTCTCAGGAAAACCTAGAGCTTTATAATTCACTCAGTTTAGTAAAAACACATTTATCTGATTAATTTAATAATTCATTGTAATAAAAATGGATATTTATCGGTGTATTTTTCACGAAGACATATTGTAACGATGGTGGAGACAAACGGATTGAATGATAGTCAGGTCTCTCGGTTTGTTTCTCACAATCTAGAAACAATCTTTTACGAATCAATAATGCGCGATGTTTGCCTCGACGCTAAATTCTGTCTCATTATTGCAGAAAAATTTAATGATTGTAGAATATTACTGTTACTTTGACGAAAATTGTTAGTGTGATTTGAACATAGGTATGATATAGACAAATTTAAAAACGTTAGGTATTTAGTCTGACAGCTTTTCCGTTTCTATTTAATCAGTATCTTCTCCGTATAAGTGTGTATATGAACTACGACGGCAAAAGTAGCGTTTTGCAACACACGATATCTCTGGTGATTGAAAGGACTGCACGATATTAGTGAACCATGTTAAGCTGAACTTGTAACAACAGAGGCTGACGTATTAAATACACTTTCATCATTAAAGACAACGACTGGAAATATTCATTAAAATCTTCTGAGAGCATTCTAATGAGTGAAACTCACAAACGTCCATAATTTACAGTGGCATCTCTACTTGACACCGCTGTCGGAGTAGATCTACTAATTAAGCACTCATTTTAGACCTGGGGTCAAATTTTCCATTAACCCAGCAATGACTCTCCATAGCAGCTAATGTATTTGCGTTGCTAGCTAATCGATTGCATTCTTAATTTCAAAGAGGAGCTTCTTCAATATTTATCTAACAGAATAAACGCTACTTTTGACGTAATTCTATCCTTTGCAAGTTGACCGGTTTGTATTACGAGCCACTGAATGTATTTCAGTATCCGGCTTATATTCAGGGAACACAAATATTTTTTTTTAATATCATCGACGTTTTAATAAACAGAAATGTTATTCAACGAGCATTTAAATCGGAACTAAATTAAATAAAATCTTAAGTATCCAGCTACCCTCTGGCGTTATATTTCGTTATCAGAAAAATAATTATATTTAAGTGTATATTGTAATGCATGATCAATAGAAAAACCATTCTCTTATACACCGTCATAAAAAAAATCAGCAGAAATAAATATAAGAAAATTATTTTAAAAGGTTATTTATTAATAAAAACCACATTGTTTTTTCTATCGAGACATATTTAGACGGTTAGCTTGCAGTAATATTACTATTTTGCTATTATTAATTTTGCTCTGGAGAATATGTATATTCAAGTGAAACTAGCATAAATTAAACTTAATACCTAGTGGGAATAACTAAGCAATGTAATATGTTTAATATCGTGATTAGAATATTATATTACAATATCTTTCATTGCTACTGTGACGTTCTCAAAATCTCTTCTGCATTGCCTTGCTGAAAAACCTGCCCAGTAATATATAAGGAATTCGGTGAGCCAAGAGTCAGTGTTTTCAGTGGTCCTCCCGGGGTGACCCTTCGAATAGGATTCGTTCCAGTCAGTCCTCATCTCCGCGAGATACCTACTCATCTGCTGTGATTACGTGGCGTGTGGTCGACCAACACGAGCCGTTAAGCCCGCCGGGTCCTCAGTGAAGAGAAGACGGCAAACAGAGTCTAACACGAAAAATTTAGCATCATGACCAAAGAGTATGAGCTAGCGCTTCCGAATCATACAAGTAACAGAACGCATCCCAGTTTCTAAGTAGAGGCGTTGGTTGAATACGAAATATGGCCAGTGGTAACCCATAATCCGGCGAAACGTCCGCCTACCAAAGAATTTTAGGTAGACCATAAGGGCCCCGGACAACTATAGAACAGATTCCCTGTCAACATATAGATGTGCTTGTGACATTTCATTTTAATATACGGCACTAAATCCGGCATCCAAGTTCACAACCAAGATCCGGCATCCAAGAACACGTCCAAGGTTTATCATCAAAGATCACATCCAGGATCCGGAATCTGATATCACATCATATGTTAGCTTCCTCTAATATACAGGTCACGTGTATTGAATGAGCAAATACATATGTTGTCATTGTAAATATTCTGAAGTGCTTTCCCATTAGCTAAAACCCAGGAGAGAGTTTTGATACTCTTGTATTAGAGGTCAAACATGAATAAAAGATCATCACAAAAGCATTTTACTCAGAAGATCTGTTATCATTTTCAGCAGTCAGGGATGCAAATAAAATATGATAATTATCGGAAAGATGTTAATTCCAATATAAGTTTATTTTCTTTGTGCCTTTTTTCATGTCACGCTGCAGTTTTTTATACGAATATATGAGTGTATGATTTTATGGCTAAAATGTGTGTTTCATAACAAGAAGCTTCACATTTTGGTAACACTGGCAGCATTTTCAGTTGATCTAAGTCTTGTGAATAAAATGAGTATGTTGAAAAGTTGCGGCAGCGTGTCAGAAAGGTGGTGCTGGTATTTCGATGGCCAAATCACGCCACGCAATATGATCGACGCATTCACTCTGAATCCGTTTTCCTTACCGTCTCTCTGTCCTCATGACTGCTTCCGTCTGTCTCCGCCTCTGCCTCTGTTTGTCTGTCTGTTTGTCTCGCTTTGTTTCTCACTCACCTTCTCTCTCTTTCTCCCTCTCTCTCTCTCTCTCTCCCTTGCTAGATGTGTTAAAGTACTACTCGGGCACTACATAACCCTATGAGTACGTACTTCCATTTGTGAATCAAGTGAAACTTTCGTTCGTTGAGATCAACTCAATCAATAATTCTCGAAACAGTCTTCACAGTAAAGAGCTAAACGTAGGACCTTGGTTACGCTAATTACACGAAATAGCTCTCATTATTCGTCTCGGGAAAACTTCAGTACTTGCTATTTCTTACTTTTTCCAACCATGAAACATAAAGAACATTTGTTTTCTGTTAAAAAAAAAAATCTATACAAGAAGATGGATGGGTACCAAATCGTTAGAAACGTATTTTTCTAAAGTCATGAGGTGATATAAATGCATTCAGACATACTTAAGCAGTGAGACACACATATACATCTACAATTCCCAGCAAGCAAAGACATATACACACAAACACACACAATCACACACATATACACATCTAAATCCTCAAACACATACACAGAATTAAGCATAGAGAAAGGTTGTCTTTAGTTCAAGAAACGAAAACATTTCTAAATTTGGTTTGATCGTTGTTTTGCCTAAGGGGGACCAAACTTAAACTGATCTTCAAGGAATATAAATCAAATATAATTTCTGCTGCCGTAGACGATACAATCTCCATCGAATAACCAGCTGGAGAATGCATGCTCCTGAGCTTAAAATGGTAGAAACATCGGTTTCTACGGGACAGGCATGCTGGAGTAGCAATAAATATTATTTCTCAGTAGAGTTACTTCTTCCATTTTTTAAGGATAATTTCTAACTAGCTCATTTCTTTGTTGCAAAATCAATGACTGGTTGTCAATTATTTTCTATATACCACGAGTTGGGTGGAAGCGCAATGGCCCAGTGGTTAGGGCAGCGGACTCGCGGTCATAGGATCGGGGTCTCGATTCCCAGACCGGGCGTTATGAGTGTTTATTGAGCGAAAACACCTAAAGCTCCACGTGGCCCCGGCAGGGGATGGTGGTGAACCCTGCTGTACTCTTTCACCACAACTTTCTCTCACTCTTACTTCCTGTTTCTGTTGTGCCTGTAATTCAAAGGGTCAGCTTTGTCACTGTGTCACGCTGAATATCCCCGAGAACTACGTTAAGGGTACACATGTCTGTGGAGTGCTCAGCCTCTTGCACGTTAATTTCACGAGCAGGCTTTTCCGTTGATCGGATCAACTGGAACCCTCGACATCGTAAGCGACGGAGTGCCAATAACATACATGCATATTTGTATGTGTATTTATATGTACCCATGTACGTGCGTATGTGGGGAGAGAGCGAGAGAGAGAGAGAGAAGGAGAGAGGGAAACAGACAGCCAGACAGATAGATAATAGACAAAGTGCATATTAGACAAACAAATGTAAATATGTGTTATATATATATATATATATATATACACACACATATATATATATATATATATATATATATATATATATATATATATATATATATATATATATATATAGGGAGAGAGAGAGAAATGTATATATATGTGTGTGTGCGTGTCTCCCACTCTATATATATATATATATATTTATATATATATATAGTGAACATACGCACACACATATATATATATATATATATATACACGCATACATATATATTTACAAGTATCTCTCTCTATCTCTATCTCTCCCTCTCTCTCTCTCTCTCTCTCTCTCTCTCTCTATCTATCTATCTATCTATCTATCTATCTATCTATATGAAGTGTAACCTAATCAGAATATAAAACAACCTTGGCACCTTACTCATTCTGTTTTCTCTCTCACACTCTCTTTTCTCTTTCTCTTTCACCCTCTCTCTCTCTTTCTCTCTCTCATCCTCTCTCTGTCTCTCTCTCCCTCTCTCCTCCTCTCTTACACCATCTGCGTTTTTCTTCGAATGTTTGTGGGCAAATAAAACCGTGTGTTAACTTATGAGTGTGCGTTCGTATGTGAATATGCGTATGAGTAAGTGTGCGTCTGCGCCTATGCTTGAATACGTATTTCTTTACCTATATACGTATTTGTGCGTAGAGGCTGTTTATATTGAGGAGTACGAAATTGGTGTACCAAACAACTGGACCGGAATAAACGGTTGTATTTCTTTCTCAAGATTTATATTTGAATTTCAAGTTCACTGCATATGATTAATAATAATACTAATGACGATGATGATGACGTTGATCTATCTTTCTTGTATTTGGTCGTAGGAAAAATAATAAAAAATATATTTATCGCTATTTCCTCTGAGTAGCTAAATGTATAATTTACAAGTCTCGGTGTTGTAACGTCAAAAGATATTTAATAACATTGTAAAATGATATATATTAAACGGTTTTTACCACTTTGTAAACATGTAAACATCATCTTAGCAATTTCAGTCATCGCGCCTCGGTGTCTATGTGGGCGTGGGTTTACACACGTGCGCGCACGCACGCACACACATACACATACACACGAACACACGTACATACATGCACCCACACATACACACACATACACACGTCCACACTCACCCATGCATATTTATTTATCTTTCTTCTTGACTATCTATCTATACATATATACATACATACATACATACATACATACATACATACATATATATATATATATATATATTTTTTTTTTTTTTAATATATATGTCTCTGCCCTATCGCTCTCGATTTTTCTTGCTATCTCTCGCACCCTCTCTAGCACTTTCTCTCTCTTTCACTCTTTTTCTTTCTCTTTCGCTGTTTATCGCTATCTCTGTATGTATATATGTGTGAGTGTTTCTGTACATGTGGGCGTAATTTCATAGCTCCGGCACAAATAAGAGATAGAATAAATATAACACTTTAAAAGCAAAATGAAAGTTCTTCATGCCAGTGCTCCTCTATGGCCACAGTCTAATGATTGAAACATTAGGAAAAAAGAATATTTGGAGTGCCGTTTCGACATCGCCACTACTTCTGAATGTTTCTCCATAGTAAAGAGTACTGATAAACTTAATAAGTAAAAATTTGATGGTGCTAAGTCAGCTAATTATGGAAGGTGATGCAGAGCTTCCTAGCATAATTTTGTTATCTTTTTTTGCGTTATGTTTGCTGAATTGTGGCTTCGCGCCCCTTTGCAATTCCATTGGATACTCTGATGAGGTACGTTCATGAGGTACTCTTCTGGATAAACTTTCTCAATCTGCTCAAGATGATCTTGCTTAACAGACCAAGATTTATTAAGATTCTGGGATAAGTACCTGATACTCTGACACGGATCACGAATAATCTTTAATTGCTGTTTTCAGTACATCAGTATTAAGAATGTTAAACCATTTTTGAATGGTAAACCCCCAAGATATCCAATGTTCCATGCTTCGTCATATAAAATTCATAAAATATGCAATGTTGAATATGCTGCTCTTTGAAGTCTTTCTATTCCATGGGCTATCAAATAGGGAATATACACACACGGCATGTGTCCACATTAATTTTGGTCATTAAGTGTGATCTGATTGGATGATTGCAAGGATGCCTTTTATTGGCTTGTAAACAATTTGTATTATGACATCAGAATATTTGCTTCAAACACTACATCACTTTTCGGTTTCCCTATTGAATATTCATATATGTGAGTGTAAATTATTCCATCTCGCTCTGTGACCATATGTTTTAAGCCGTCACTGATACAGTAATTCAAAGAAGGATGTTTGCTTTTTTGGTAGTTTTTCATGAAGTACTCGACATGGTGCCAACATTGGATTGGTTTGGATTGAATTGTCTATGCTCAGTCTACTGCAGGATGAAGGTCTCAACAGCATTTTCTTTCCAACAAAAAAGAGAACGTATTGATTTGATGAGCCTACTCTGTCACACTGATTCGACTTAGCTTCGTAGAGGAGAGCATTTTCTTTTCTTTTGTGCTCTTAACCAAGGAGTAGTTAAGTCTATCACAGTTGACTCCTGTATTAATCTGGTACTTATTTTATAGATCCCCAAAGGATGAAACACGAAGACGGATGAAATACCGTTAAACATTTTACCCGGTGTGCTAAGCATTCTGGCAGCTCGTCACCACGTTGCCAATATATCATATAGCATATTCTTTCCATTTAATCCTAAATAGACAAGGTTTGTCCCAATTTGAATCATTTCAATACCATTTAAATCCACCTGCTAATTATTGTAAGATATTAATTAACGGAAATCAATATACAAAATTAGTTTAATTAAATATTTCACATATAGCATGAAGTAGATGGCAAGGTTTGTGCCAGACATAAAACCAGCTTTGAATCCCGGTTGTAACCGTTATATTTCTCTGATACTAGTTATATAAAACACCTTTTAATAGTAGAAAAAATTGAACGAAAAATAATTAACTAGATTAAATGTATTTGCGATATCTGACTGAAAGATATGCTTAATCTGATTCCACTTCAATGCTTCAGAAAAAGAACCGAATTTTGTCTTACTTTACCACCACGTGAAAACATTTTACAACACAACTTCAAAGTATTCTTATGGCTGAACCAAAAGTACAAAGAAACGACACATCAAATTAGAGACATTTCACGTCTGTCCTCCAGTCACATCACACGTTTAACAGTAAGACGAGTTTAATCTCATGAAGCCATATACTGAAATTTTGCTACACAACTTCAAACGTTTCAACCGCCGGATCTCTAACGCGAAGAACAGTATCAATAACTGCAGGTTTAACGCACGACCAGTCTAATATCCAATCACATCTTACGTTTACAGTAAGAGAAAGTTTAACCCTAAAGCAGATATGCCTGCAGATGAAGATGACACTTGGTAAGAGGAGTTGATAGCACCGACAACAGTATCTACCAGTGACTAGATTTAAAGTAAAACTACCAGCTGACTGCAGCCAATAGGAAAAGAAATCACTGACGATATAATCACGCCAACAATCAACTGACTTAAATTCACGGACAGCATTAACAAATAACAAGCGTTCAACAGAATTAAAAGTGAAGGCGCATGACCTACAGTTTAAGGTGTTGCACTTACGAACGTAGGTACGAGGTGTCAGGCGAGGCGTTGTCTTCTTGAGCAGAACACTCACGTTGCTCAGAGCACTTCCACGAATTTACTGGATGACGGTATATTCTTCTCCAGTCTCACATTCTTTTCCAGGTAGAACCTGAGAAAGTTAATGAGGCCTTGGCGAAAAGGAAGGTATCAATCTTCAACCCTTTCAATCGCGTTCATCACACAACCTCTTTTGCCATTGCCACCAGACTGAGACAATTTGTCCTCCCTTCCCGGCTAAAAGAATGGAGGTGGGGCGACCTTCACAGTGGACTAGAACGATAGCCGAATCCGTCCTGCACATGACAATAACTGTTCAACAAAGCTTCACACGTCAGCAATGCATACACATCGTACAAGAGCATGCAGAACTGTTTCATCGCTCCACGTGCACCTCAGACAATCCCGACTGACTGCACACCCGTGCCTGTAGAGCTTGTCTCGAACCGGCAACGCCTCCCGGTATCACTGCTAGGCCATGAATTTCTGGAAAGTATCCATAGTTCCCGGCCCGAAAGTCCTACGGAAGAGATCAGTCAGTTGATGCCACTCGACGCCCAAGATCTCTCAGAGTACCTTGTCGCTCTTGCCCTCCACTAATCCCCTACAGAACTCCATGGTGGGACTTCCACCGACCACATTGCTCGATTGGCCAAGGGCTGTGGGCACTTGGCACCTACAGTGACCTGTAGGTGCCAAGCGCCCTGCCTCGGTCTATGCCTGGTCCAGGACTGTAGCTCCGTCAAGGAGATGAGCTGTGGAAAAGCAGTTCAACAAACAGCGATCACACCGGCTCATCGTTAAGGTATCGCTGGAGATGTCGCAGCCTCAGCACATGTCTGAACATCCTCAGCAAAGGCATTCCCAGTCCTCCACGCAACCGGTGCTGACAGCAAATGGACCGTCTGAAAAAGCAGTACCTGTCCTCTCCACATGAAACAGAAGATCAAACGCACTAGCGGGGCAAGAGACGACAGTCAGGTGGTAGTACAGATGCGGTGTACGCATTCTCCACCTCCACCTCCACCTGACCTTTCGGTGACAGCTTCCTCTCGGCCCATTTCTGTGTGAGACTGGCCACTCTGTCTGTCACCTAGCTCCAGTTCTTGTCCACTTGAATACTCGGACCGAACCAGACTCCGAGCAACTTAACAGTTCCTTCCGTCCAGCGCCCTACCAAGTTGTTGATTGGCATGGGCCTGTTTTTCCAGGTGCCGAGCTGCAAGCCCACTGACTTCTCCTGGTTGACCTTTGCTCCTGTAACAACTTCGTATTCCCTTAGGGTAGTACCGACCATCTCGATTTCCGAGATGTCCAACAATCACGATATCGTCGTCCGTATAGGTTGACTCGAACCTTCCGCATCCCAGTTCACGAAGGATGCCCCTCGAAACCTCCAGCTTCCGCAGTAATGGCTTGAATGCCAGTACGAAGAGAAGGAATGAGAGTGGGCAACCTCGACAGATCGAAAGTTTGATACTAAAGGATCCCCAGAGGTGTCCATTTACTTTGACCACCGAACAGATGTCACTGTATATAGCAGCGATCCAACCTCTGAAAACGGGACCGAAACCAGCCGTCTTGAGGACAGCCTCCAAGTACAGATGGTCGGCTCTATAAAAGGCTTTCGATTGATCCAAATGGATCAGAGCACTACCTATGCTAGGTACTTTACCAGCCCTCTGAGGTGGAGGTTGTCGTGTATAGTTCTGATGGGGATAGCACAAGTCTGCGCGTCACTCACCAGTATGTCAACGACAAGCGCCAACCTCTGCTAATACCTTGGCCGAAATTTAGTAATCTGTATTTCGCAGAGTTACTCGCCTAAAGTTATCAACAATGTCCCTCTTGTTCGGATCTTTTTTCAGTAGCGTCACCATGTCACGCACATATGGTGCATGTGTTTGGTGTACCCTTAATCAGACGGGTAGTCATGATGGGTATAATGGGCTTCGTATATTTTACCCCAGTGTCACTTTGATGGCATGCACTGCTCTCTCACTCAACGATAATAATAATGATAATAATAATAATAATAATAATGTAACAGAGTTAAATACACTGAGCCAACGTCTATTTTATTAAGACTCAAACCTACGTACAACCTTGTGGTTCGACGTAGTAAAAATGCTTTATTAAAATACCTAAATGTATGCGTATTTCCTCTGTCAGAGAGAGAGAGAGAGGGAGAGAGAGAGAAGGAGAGAGAGAGAGAAGGAGAGAGAGAGAGAGAGAGAGAGAGTGATAGGAGAGAAAGAGAGAGGAGAGAGAGAGGGGCTGAAGAAAGGCATAACAGAGAAAGAGACAGAGAGACATAAAGATAGTGATAGATAAATGGAGAGACAGAGAGCAGTAGAGAGAGAGGACATCAGTCAGAGAATGTATATAACGGCGATGTATACGCACATGCATTATAAGAGACAGACATAAGAATA